>NC_061868.1:30842438-31142438 GCF_907164915.1 Impatiens glandulifera
ATACGAGGCAGTGAAGCAGTTTTGGCGTGTTAAACTAACTGGGTAGAAAACTGATAACAAACACTATTGTTCGCTATGCTAATGAGCTGAGCAGATAGGCGGATACTTTTTCAGACGGCTGTTGAAGCAAGGCATCTGCTCGCGCTTCTTCAGACCAAAGAGTCTATTGAAGCAAGATGTCTTCATGCGCATTTTTAGACCAAAGCGTCTGTTGAAGAAAGACGTCTTTTCACGCACTTCTTCAGATCAACACGTCAGATGAAGCCAAACGTCTGCTCGCACACTTCTTCAGACTAGAGCATCTGTTGAAGTGAGACGTCTGCTCGCGCACTTTTTCAGACCAGAGCGTCTATTGAAATGAGACGTCTTCTCACGCTTCTTCAGACTAACACGTCTGTTGAAGCAAGACGTCTGCTTGCGCACTTTTTCAGACCTGAGCATTTGTTGAAGTGATACATTTGCTCGTGCACTTCTTCAGACTAGAGCTTCTATTGAAGAAAGACGTCTTCATGCGCTTCTTCAGATCAACGTGTCTGATGAAGCAAGACGTCTTCCTGCACTTTATGAGCTGTACCTGCGCATAGATATTTTCACAACTTAGTTTTGTTCATGAACACATCATTAAAACTATGTTGTATTAAACTTGGTTTTATTCAACTAAGTTCATTTTAGTGAGTTAAAGCATTTTTCCTTAATTAATTATTTATCTTTAATTAATTTTTCCTTTTTTTATTTAAATTGATCTAAGAATTTTCTCCTTTTTGATGATGTTAAAACTAAGTTAAAGACTAGAAATTGAATATAATATTTATATAAATAAATATAAAATACATATACAAGGTTTTAGATTCCCCTCTTTTAATTCTTGATGCTTCATTCTTCGTTTTGATAGCATTCGTCTTCACCGAAGAGAAGACTTTGCAATTTATTTGTTCTTCCTCGTCCTCCTCCACGGCCACCACCTCCTCCTTAATTTGGCTTCCTTCTGGATCGAATACCCCGACCACAACCATCTTTACCACCTCTTCCTCCTCGATTGCTCCCTTCCCCTTTTAAACATTATAAATATCAGCAGCTTGAATGCATAGTGCAACAACACCAATATCGTCAACTTTCTTGGATGATGTATTTTCATCTTCAATACACTCAACATCTACTGTCTTAAGAGAGTTGGATATTTCCATTAGTTGGAAGCCGAAGGATTCCAATAGGGAAGTTGTATTTTTGTAGAGATCGAAGTTGTTCTAGATAAGAGTAGTCTTCATCCTGGTTAGCTGATTCTGGATCATCGACACTTCAACCGAAGTCCTCGATATATCTTTGATAGAATCACCATGCGTCGTTGAGTTCGCGGTAGTCCACTCATCTAGAATCTTCAACTTATTTAAGATTGTATCAATGCTCTACTGCATAGGTGCAAGAGCACTGATAATAAAGTTGGGAAGATCCTTTGTTTCACGAGAGGACTCCTTCCTTAGGGGAACAAGGAGTAGAGGACGCAAGGTGAGAACTAGTAGGGATGGAACGAAGAGGAGAGGCTCGATGACTTAACTAAATAGTAGACGACTATGGAGAAGGGGCTTGAGGCACATTAATCATGACCCGGGACTCGCCGTCTGCTCCTTCAATCTCTTCGCCCAATTCCTTTAGAAATCCCGAAGTTTCTTTATAATGAATAGATTTAGATGGAAGAGATTTCTTGGATGCAAAAGAGGTTGAGCGTTTAGACTTTGGAGAGGATGACTGCTTCTTTTCAGACGTTTTCCCGTCTAATGAGATTGTCTAAACAAACATGGTCTTCTTAGAGACAGGGGTTGAGTGTTGCTCAACATCCTTAGAAGGTTCCTCCTCAATAGACGACTTCTGCTCAAATGATATGAGTTGTTGAGGAGAAGAGGAGGGCTCCTTCTCTTGATCTGGATAGAGGAGCTCCTTGATAGCTTTTGAATGATGCTCATCAGCAACCTTTGAGGACTACTCCTCAACAGCCTTTGAGGACTGCTCCTTCTCAGCAGAAGGAACTTACTACTGCACAACAGTTAGAGACAACTCCTTCTCAGCAGAAGGGAGTTTTTGTTCTTCTTCAGATGTAGGGAGTTGTTGATGCTCTTCATTGATGGGAGGTTGCTGCTCAACAAAGAGAAGATTAAGAAGACGACTCTCCTCAACAAATTGAGCAAGAGGAGGATGCAACTTCTCAATGAATGTCATCTCCTCTTCAGCATCCGGGCTATTCAGCTCAGCACGGGACGTCTTATTACGGAGTTCTTCAATTTTGGGTTACTCTGTACCGTGAAAGAAGCATAGAGCTGCGGAACTATAAGAATCCAGGATTAGCTGCAGACGACTATTCACTTTGTCGTCTACCCAAGCCGTCTTCTCCAAAGGATCATAGTTGTCCTCAATTTCTTTGATAATCGGGTATAGGGTACACCCTCTGGCGACTACAACAATGATCTATCTTCTCTTGAGAGCCTTGTGTACGTCCTTGGTGCATGTCCAAGAGAGGACCGATTTCCCCAACTTGAGCAGCTCCTTCCACTACTTACTTATATTAGCACCTTTGATGACATCATTGAGCTTCGTACGAAGCCTTATGTAGTTCCATTTGTCAAAGGCGTCTATTCTCCCATAGGCAGTTGACTCAACATCCTCCATGATGAGGTCAAGTGACTATTGCACCTCCAAGAGAGACTCGGGTTCTTCGACCAAGAGTCATTTACACTTACCTACGACTTCGGAAGGTTTGGGAGAGATAGGTTCTTTGAACACAATACCATTTGCAACTTGAACCTTTCTTGTTATGGATGCTGGAGAGGCGCAAGAAAAGGCGACTACTGCTGTTGGGATAACAACTTAAGGTTGAGGGGAAGAAGCTAGCGTCTGAACAACTACTGTCTCGGCTACTAGACCGGTTGGCTCCTTAGAAAGAGAATCCTATGTTTGATCAGTAGCAGGACCAATACCCTGACCAACAACTTCTGTAGTTGCTGGTGCTGCAAGGCAGACATCAATGTCCCATGTAGGTCTTTCTTCAATAAAGTCACCAGCTGTCTCAGCAATGGCTCAATAGTTGGTTCCTCCACGGGAACATCAATAGATCTATGGCCAAAATAGGTTCGGGGGTTACCTTAGTAGACGTTTCTGCTACAGGAATATCAGTAGTCTGGCCAGCAGGCTCGGCAGACACTAATTGTTTAGGTTGATTAACGACAGACGCCTCAACATGTACAACGTCCGAAGGCAAAACAGGGGATGCTAGAGGACGCAACTGAAAAATAGAGGAGTCCGCCAGTCTGACCTTCTTAGCAACATAGACAACCTTAGCGGTTTCTTCGACAGACATGCGCTTCTGACTATATGAACTTGCAGTCTACTATTGCACTATTAGCTTTATCCTTTTATTTGGGGTTGTACGACCAGATGCAGCATGGCACTTAGAGTGGTCGACTAACCAGTCAACTATGGGACAGATAAAGTGGACTTGGCTTCCTTGACCGTCTTCATCCTGAGAATGTAGTTCCTAATCATGTTTCTGGTCATGATCCTACTAACGTTAATATTGGCATATTTGCCCAAGGGCACCTTCAAATGCTCAAGAACTCCGCTGAGTTGGACTGAAAAGCCCACACTCTACTTCTTCAGCATAAACACTATTAAGCACAGAGTTGAGAACATGATAGTTGACTAGTTGATAGTCATCCCCTTTGATATGGCCACCATAATCTCAAATCTCTCCTTGGTGTAGGCGTCGAACGACCCTACTCTCGCTTGGAGAGACTTAAATACAATATCGTTAAGGAGACAAAACTCCTCTTTAAGGTACTTCTTCCTGTGAACCGTAGTGGGACTAGAGATGTCCGAGAAAATTACTTGCATTTATAAGACATCCTCGTCCGGAATCTCGTCGAAGGATGTAAGGCCTTCTGTCTGAAGCCCAAAGATATGGGTAAAAAGGTCTTCGAAGATAGATAGATATATCAGCACCTTTCACCGTTGCTAAAATGGATTCTTCGACCAACTTCGTCGTTGCAAAGAACTCACGAACCTCTAGTTCTTGAAGGATGAAAGGGCCGCCTAGAAACTTCCGAAGGACGGGAGCCTGTAGGGTTCTGAACATCGCAACCATCACCGACAGCCTAGAGTCATATACAGACTCAAAATCTACCTACATTGTGTTTTAAGCGAAAGAGATGATCTTAGACATTTTAGGATTTAGACGAAGAAGAAAATGAATGATATCTTAGAGAAAATACATAAAGCTTTTTATAGCGAAAGAAAGAAATATAGGGTTTCAGAAAAATACAAATGGAAGGTGAGACGTCTTAGGTGTGCAAGGCACCCTTTTATAGGTTCTAACTGACACATGTCTTAAAAGACATCATTAAAAATAGTCGTCATTATTTAAAATAAAAGACGTTATTAAAAGACATCAATAAAAGACGTTATTAAAATAAACATAAAATACATCATTAAAAAATAATCCGTGTGGTAATGAACCGTCAAATTTAAAGGTCATATTTATATCATAACAGACACGTGTCTTAATGTTATTCAATATTTGAAATATTTATAAAATTTTATCTTATCTCAAAAATATTTATCTTCAAATATTTCGAAATGTGACCGTTTATTGTTTGAAAGGGAAGATGTCAGTCACTTGCGGATCTGTTGGAATATATTCCAACCGAATATGCTTCTAAGCAACATGATCCGGAATGAAATGATGTCGGATATCGATATGCTTCTTCCGAGAGTGCAACCCTGGATTATATGTGTTCACGATAGAGTTGGTGTTATCACAGAAGATAGGAGACTCGTATGCATGGATGCCAAAGTCTCTCAACTACTGTTGAACCCACATCAACTGAGCATAGTAATTGTCTGCGAAAAGATATTATGCTTTTGATGTGGACGTGGCGATAGACGTCTGCTTCTTGCTAAACTAAGAGATCAGACGATCACCAAAGAACTAACAAGTTCCAATGGTGCTCTTCCGATCAATCTTGCAACTTGCATAGTTTGCATCATAGTAACATATTAAGTTTAAATTGGAATCCTTCGGATACCACAATCCAACATTTTGAGTTCCCTTTAGATATTTCAAAATACGCTTAGCAGTTATGTAATGAAATTGTTTAGGATTAGCCTGGAATCTTCCACAAACGCCGACAGTAAACAAGATGTCAAGCCGGTTGGATGTTAGATATAACAGAGATCCGTTGATTCCTTGATAGGCAGTGATGTCTACATAGCGACCATCTTCATCCTTGTCTAGATTGCAAGATTAGTTCATGGGTGTCGAGACAGTTGAGAAGTTCTCCATGCCGAATTTCTTCAGCAATTCCCTAGTATACTTTGCCTGATTGATTAAGATTCCATCTTCAAGTTGATGAACTTGAAGACCAAATAATAACGTCAGCTCACCCATCATACTCATCTCAAAATTATCTTGTATCAACTTAGAAAACTTTTCACATAATTTGGGGTTAGGTGACCCAAATATGATATCATCCACATAGATTTGAACAAGTAATATATGTGAATCTTTAACAAATCTAAAAAGTATTTTATTTTCTATACCAAAAATAAAATCATTCTCAAATAAAAAAATTAGTTAAAGTGTCATACTAAGCTCTAGGAGCTTGCTTAAGACCATATAAAGTTTTATCTAATTTGAAAACATGATTAGACAGAGAATTATTTTGAAAACTAGGAGGTTGTTCAACATAAACATCCTCGTTTAATAAACCATTAAGAAAAGAACTTTTAACATCCATTTGATAAACTTTAAAGTTTTTAAAAGCTGCAAAATGTAGGAATATTCTTATAGCTTCAAGTTTAGCTATATGGGCGAATGACTCATCAAAGTCAATTCCTTCCTCGTGTCTATAGCCTTGAAACTACCAATCTGGATTTTTTTCTCATAACTAAGCCATCTTCACTAAGCTTGTTTCGAAAAACAAATCTAGTTCCAATAACCGATTGATCATCCAGTCTTGGAGTTAGATGTCACACGTTATTTCTTTTAAATTGATTTAGCTCTACTTGCATAGCATTGATCCAATCTGTATCATTCAATGCTTCATTTATTTTATTAGGCTCACTTTGAGAAATAAAAGTTGAGTTAGAAAATTCAACCATTAATTGGTGTATGGTCCTAAGAGAAACATTAGGATTACTAATTATTAGTTCTGGTGGATGATTTTTGTTTCATCTGAAGTTCGGTCCCAGAGGATCAGACGTCTGGTCAGCTGGCTTCACGACATCCGGACTGTCAGCAGTCTACTAACTTATAGTCTAGTTGTCTGGTTGAACATTAATTGGTTCAGCCGGCTTATCAGACGTGATATTTCTGTTAAACTGGACTTCATCATCACTATCAGATTGAAGATTAGCAGCGTCCAACCTATTAGCAACTTCAATGATCTCGTTAGAGTTACTTTCATTAGATTCATCAAAAACAATATAGGTAGATTTTTCAACAGTTAGAATTGTTTATTAAATACTCTATATACTTTACTAACTGAAGAATAACCTAACATAATACCAGCATCTGCTTTAGCATCAACAACCATCAAATGATTTTTGCTATTGTTATGAATAAAACACTTACATCCAAATATCATAAAATATGAAATTTTAGGAACTTTACTATAAAGTATTTCGTAATTAAGGTGTTTTATTAAAACGTTTATTAATCATTGATCTGTTTTAAGTATAATATGCTGTGTTTATGGCCTTTGCCCATAATTTTTGAGAAACATCAGAGTCAACTAGCATAGATCTCGCTGCACGACATATTCATTAAGCCATGGGCTGTAGCACCTGACTTTAATTCCTTTAAGCCTGGATTGTTTGATTTTTTTATTTCAATTCTTCAAGTTTCTAGAAGTTCTATTCATGATTACAAACATAAAACCTGATTATTTGAAATAACTCTGGGATTATATTTTTCATGTACCCTTCTGGAGTTATCTCTTCGTCCACACATATATTCAATATTTTTCTCGTTCTTTGTGTACCATGACATAACCTATATACATGTCTAAGTGTTGGGTGTCCTTCCCATTGGGCTTGGACTAATAATATATTATTATATATTATAATATTATAAAATATATAATATATATAATATATATTATTAGCCCAAGCCCAATGGGCTGGACACCCCAACAAACTCCCCCTCCGGCTCATATGGTGGGGTCCAACAGGCCCACTCTTCGTCGACAAACTTCAAGATTTTCACTCGACAATATGTCCAATTCATTCTTACTGGTGTGCACTTTTGCCAAGTATAATTTCTTTGTTTCAAGCATGTCTCGAATCAAGTGATATCGCACTTCAATATGCTTCAATTTGGAATGGAATAAAATGACGAGTTCTTGGTGGATAATGCTCTGGCTATCCCTAAACACAACAAATTTCTCTTGGTTACAACCCAACACTTCGAAAAAATTCTTCATTCACAAGGTTTCTTTGTAACCCTCAATGATTGCAATGTGCTCAGCTTCGGTGGTGGACAACGCAACACATTTTTGCAATTTTGATTTCCATGAAATAACTCTCCTTACAAAAGGTATCAGAAATCCTAAAATAGACATCCTGAAATCAACTACTATATCTGAATTTGTATACATAATTAGCATAGGATCACTATCGCCAAAACATAAACACACTCTAGAAATACCTCTCAGATATCTTAATATCCACTTCACAGCTCCTAGTGCTCTTTACCAGGATTTGAGAGAAACCAACTAACTACTCCAACATAATAAGCAATATTAGGTCGAGTGCAAATCATGGCGTACATCAAACTAACGAAAGCAGACTAATAGGGAACTTTAATCATTTTTTCTTCCTCCTTCTCACTCTTAGGACATTATTTCATAAGTGAGCTTGAAATAACCTAAAAGTAGAGAACAAACCGTCTTGACTTTACTCATGTTGAATCTTTCAACAACTTTCTCGATGTAGTCTTTTAAAATAACCAAAGTTTCCCATTTTTTCTATCATGAGAAGTATTCATGCCGAGTATCTTCTTCGTCGGTTCCAAATCTTTCATTGTAAATGATTTTCTCAACTTTGTCTTCAGTATATATTAATCTTGGTAGTATCATGGCTGATGATTAACATGTTGTCAACATTTTAAGAAGAATAATTAAGTCATCTTTCGAGTACTTTTTGACAAACACGTAGTGATCTAACGATGACTTATTTTACCCATGATTCATCATAAAAGAGTCAAACTTCTTGTACCATTTCCTCCGAGCTTGTTTGAAACCATACAAGCTCTTTTTCAATTTTCACACAAGATGTTTTTTTACCTTGACTTTGAATACCTATCACTGTTCCATATAAATTTCTTCTTCCAAATCACCATGAAGAAATGTAGTTTTCACATCAAGTTGTTCAATCTCTAGGTTCAAGCATGCTGCTATACCAAGAGTAACTCGGATCGAGGACATCTTCACAACCTGAGAGAATATCTCTTCAAAATCAATACATTTCTTTTAACCAAATCCTTTAACAACCAACCAAGTCTTGTATCTTGGTTGTGAATTGTTATTTTCGGTCTTAATCCTATAAATCAATCTGTTCTTGAGAGTCTTCCTGCCTTTTGACAACTTACCAAGTCATAAACGTGGTTCTCATGAAATGATTGCATCTCCTCTTCCATAGCTTTCAACCACGACCTTTTCTCATCAAAATAAATTTCCTCTTGGTAGGTTTCTGTATCCCCTGCATCTGTGAGCATCACATACTCACCTAAAGGGTACCTCAACGAGGGACGATACTCTCTAATAGATCTTCTCAAAGAAGGTTCAAATGGTTCATCTTGAACTTCTTTATCAATATTTTTAGTTGGATCACTATTCGACGGATTTTCATCATTAGCGATACCATCACTATCATTTGACACATCTCCCCCCATAATTAGGATGGGATACATATGTAGGAATTGGATCTTTCTCAATAAAATCATTGCTATTTTTCTCAACTGTTTCTATTTTTATCAATATGTAAAGTTCTAGTTTTCGATAAACATAACATATCGATTTCTAATTAGCTTTTTCCGAATTGGATCATAGAATCTGAAACCGAACTCATCCAACCCATAACCAGTGAATACACATTGTCTTGTCTTTACATCAAGCTTACATTGTTCATCTTTCGAAATATGAATAAAAGACTTGCACCCAAAGACACGTAGACGGTCATAAGAAACTTCCTTTTCTGACCATGTCTTGCCTATAAACTCAAAATCCAAAGGAACACATGAAGTGAGATTCAAAATATGTACCCATTGTATTCAAAGGCCCACCCCAAAAGGATTTCAGAAGATGTGATTGTGAAAGTAAACATCTCACTCTTTCAACAAGTGTTCGTTTTATCCTCTCAACTAAACCATTTAACTAAGGTGTCTTCGGAGGTGTTTTTTGATGTCAAATTCCTTGCTTCCTGTAATACTCATCAAAAGGACCACATTACTCACCACCATTATCCATCCGAACACATTTAAGTTTTGTTCTAGTATGCATTTCCACAAGAGCATGAAATTGCTTGAAAACATCTAACACTTGATCTTTGGACTTTAATGTATACACCTAATCTTTCTTGAATGGTTGTCAATAAAAGTCACAAAATATAAGGCATCCCCAAGTATCATTGTTTTCAAAGACCACACACATCATAATATAATAAATCAAGTATACCTAATTTTCTAGAGTGAGGAACATTTTTTAAGGCAACTCTAGTTTGCTTCCCCGCTATACAATGAGTACACTTCTTCACTCAAGAGAGAAGGATTTTCTTAGCCAATATAATCAAATATTTCTCACTCATATGACTAAGTCTGTTGTGTCAAAGCTCAACCTTTTCTTCATCATCAAATGCATTGACTGAAGAATCTGCAATCGTTGTTCGCATTATATACAATGAAAAGCACTTTTCTCCCTTTGCCCATAATACTGATCCTTTAGTAAGCTTCTATTTCCCGTCATGAAAAGTATTGTAAAAGCCTTCATCATGGAGCTTCCTAGTGGAGATCAAATTCATATGGATATCGGGGATGTGCTTCAAATTCTTCCAAACCAATGTGTTGTTATTTTCAAAATTTAGGCACACATTTTCAAAACCAATAACTTTGGTAATGTCATCGTTGCCCATTCTAACACTTCCATAATCACTAGAAGTGTAGGTTGTGAAGAAATCCCTTCGCGATGTGGCATGTATTGAAGCACCGCTATCAATCACCAAACTAGTCTCCTAGCAAGTGATATTAACATCATCGTCATACAGGCTAAAGAAATCATCGGTGGGAATATTGAATTTTTCATGTTTGTCACCGTCATCGAATTTTCTTTATTTATCATTTGTATTTTTGTCCTCTCTTAGGAACATTCAAAAAAAATTCTTGATGTGTCTCTTTTTGACACAATGATAATACTAAGTATTAGAATTGTTACCAGATCTGTTTCATTTCTACTCTTCTCATTTGGGCCTTTACTTTAAGTCCTTCCTCATGTTTTAGTAAGTAGGATATCAAAATACAAAGAAAAAAATTGAGATTTTCTTCTCATCTCTTCATTAAGGACGTTACTCTTCTACACCTCCATAGTACAAATACCATTTGCGGCTGAGTTAGACAGTGACGTTCTGAACGTCTCTCATGAGTCTAGTAGTGTAAAATGATTTTTTCATAAAATAACAAGTTTAGAGTAGAGACCGTCATCTTGAAGGGCATGTGAGACATAGTGTCGATGCCCTTTCTCATGTGTAATCAAACACCGAACCAATAATAAAATCTTGTAAGTGCGTTATTACACGTCTCATTTTTTTATCGGTTTCTCACGGAGGAAAATCGATTATCGACTCTTAAAAGTCAAAGTTAGTTTAAGTCAACAATTTTAAATTTACTATAGTCGAGCTTATCATTTTCGTTCCTCATCTCACATTTGAGATTCGAAAAAAAGGTGAATTATAAGGCATAACTATACGTGAAATAAAATGAAATTAAAATTTATAGATGTATCAAAAATGTTAAGGTGGGATACCTAAAATCTGAAAGAACTGAAATTAAAATTTATAGATGTATCAAAAATGTTAAGGTGGGATACCTAAAATCTGAAAGAACTATATATATAAGTGTAATACTTTGTAATGGTTGTGATTTTTATATGTAAAAAACTCATCCTCATCTATTTTTTTTAATCTCTTATACAATATTTTTTTCTTAAACTAAATAGTGAGATGTGTCAACACTTAAACATGCCTCCACAATCTTGATAAATAATATATGTTTGGGTTTATATTTTTTAGTTTATGATTTAATAAAATTGTAAACTTAATTTTATAAGTAGTTTAATTATTGTGATAATTCTTATAAATAGAGTCTATTTAACTTAAAAAGATAAATCATTCTTAAAGTATTTCAAAACATTATTCAATTAAATATATATAGAAAGATAGACTCCATTAAACATTATTAAAATATTTCAAAATAAAATCATTCTTAAAATATTTAATTCTATGTTATTATTATATTTATTCTATGTATTTATTTAATAAATATTAGTAGTTATTCAGAATAAAATGTACTATAATAAAATTTTATATAAATTAATTTTTTTAAATAATAATTATTTTAAAATATTTTATTTGAAATTATCATTAATTTTAACAATTATAAATATAATATATATACAAACTAAAATAATTAATCTTATTAAAATAATTTTTAAATATATTATTACTTTTCATTTTATAATAAAATAATTAAATTAAAATGTTTAGGCTTATTTGTGCTTTTTTTTTTTTTTATCAAATCAGAATTTTCTTTTTCGTTCTAAATAATCTGCAATTTTTATTCTAAAATAATTTTCTCTATAATTTTCATTTTGATTTGAATCCCAAACTCCATTTATGAATTGTTTGAAATCGAACAATATTTTCAATTAGACAAATTTAAAAATTTCAGAATATTTCACTAATATTTTATTTTATTTTATTTTTATCAAATTAAGCTATAACACAAATCAAATTACTAAGCTCAAATATCATTCAGTAGTGACCATTCAAATTTCAACTCAAATTTTTAATATAGGTTAATTTAAGTTTTTTATTGTTGGGTTTTAATTTATTTTATCAAATCCTTATCATTATTATTATAATTTTAATATAAAATTAGAATATTCTTTTTTGTTATAAAAAATATGCAATGCTTATTCTGGAAGAGTTATCTCAATTTTATTTTCATTTCAATCCTCAATTCCATTTTTGTATTATTTGAAATTGAACAATTTTTTAAATAGACAAATTTTAAAATTTCAAAATAGGAACTTATGTTTTATTTTTACCAATTTGAACTTTCCAGTCACTATGCCCAAATATCATTCATTAGAGTTAAGTCAATTCCAATTTCAACTGAAATTTCGATATAGGATAATTTAAGGATTTTGTTTGTTTTAATATGTTTTTTATTAAATCATTGTTATTATATTTATGAAATCAAAATTTTAATTTTTTTTCTAAAACATCTTCCATACTTATTCTAGAAGAGTTTTTTTTTCTAAGATTTTCATTTTCATTTGAATCCTGAATTCCGTTTATAAATTATTAAAAATTGAACAAATTTCTTAATTAGAAAATTTTTTAAATTTCAAAATAAGTAATTGTAAACACTATTTTTTTCCCTAATTCACAGTTTCATATAATGTCCCGTAAAAAATTTATTTTATAAAATAGTTTTATACGAGCTTATTACACCGGACTAAAACAAACCATTTGTTTAGAATTGGTATCGTATCAACCAATTTCAAATTAATTATATATTGAACAATTTTAAATAAATTAAATTAATTAGTAGACTAGACCAGAGTGAAACATATAATTAACCATGTTGTATTTATTTTAATGATTTGAAAAAAAGACTAGAGAAGTCGGTGGTGGTGGCGACGACCATAGATGCAATAAGAGGTTGGCAGTCACGGGGCACCAACAACGACGAACCAGAGTCAAACGTAGGCGAGTCAAGCCGGCGAGCCTAGTCAACCTTGCAGTGAGGATCAACTTGGTAAGGACACAAACCGATGCCATTTTGGCCTTCCTTCAAAGCACTTTAGATCCACTCTTCTAGGCTAGCGACAACAAGAGGTGGATACTCCAGTCTCTTTGAGGTCATAGGTTTAAGCATGTACAAGCTTCTTTCGACTGGTTAAATTGGATGAGTATGTTTTTATTGAAATTTTTAAACTAATTCTATAAATTACATTAATGAATGAAAATTAGAATGTGGATAATAAAATCAAATCAAATCAAATTCATATGAAATTCAAACGTGAGTTAAATGGTGAAATTTGATCTAAATATATAATTTGAATTAACTAATTTAAAATAATTGATTTAAAATGCATTGATGACCAATTAACAAAATGTTGCTAATTTCTAGTGTAACTCATATGAGTTTATTATTATTAACTAGCATGTTACCCGTGCATTTGCACGAGTAATGATATAAAAAACTAAGAAAAAAATTTACGTTAAAAATGTGACTTTATAATTAATTCAACTTTTTTATTTAATTATTAAAAAATATGACAAAACTTACTTTTATCCACTCGTTTTATTTAAAATTATTTTGTTATTTTTTTAAGTCTACCCAAAATTATATAGATTGAAAATATTCATTAGGTGGAAATAAAAGTAATTTCTATAAAACAAATCTTTAATTATTGAATTTTGGATCAAATTATCAATCAAATATAAAGTTCTATTGGGGTCTAATTACTTATTATATTATACTTATTAAAAAAATAAGAATATTAAAAAAATTATTTAACCAATTCATTTATGTTTTTATATTTATAATGATTTTGATTATTTAATAACCAAATTTAAGGGTGTCTTCTTAAACATTCGATTACACCTTAAGGTTATTTTATCAACAATGTTTGTGTTACTTAAGCCAACATTCTGGCTTCCGCTTCATTTACCAATGTTCGTGCACTCACATATAATAAGAGAGATTCAAACCCCGGTCCTTAGTATGAAATGATAACACCTTAACTTCTAGACCACTTATGATTGTTAAAATAATTTTATAATTTTATATATGTATATATATTTTGTAAGTTAGATTTTAAACAATTATATAAATTATCTATTGGGGTCTAATATTACTTATTATTATATATACATATTTGAAAAAATAAAAATATTTAAAAAATTAACTAAACAATTCATTTAAGTTTTATATCTATAATAATTTTTATTATTTAATAACCAAATTCGAGTGTGTATTCTTAAACATTCTTAGGCATGATCCTAAGCCCTAAATCAAGAGTGTCTTCTTAAACATTCGATTACACCTTAGGGTTATTTTATCAACAATGTTTGTGTTACTTAAGCCAACATTCTGGCTTCCGCTTCATTTACCAATGTTCGCGCACTCACATATAATAAGAGGGTTTCAAACCCTGGTCCTTAGTATGAAATGATAACACCTTAACTGCTAGACGACTTATGATTGTTAAAATAATTTTATAATTTTATATATGTATATATATTTTGTAAGTTAGATTTTAAACAATTATATAAATTATCTATTGGGGTCTAATATTACTTATTATTATATATACATATTTGAAAAAATAAAAATATTTAAAAAATTACCTAAACAATTCATTTAAGTTTTATATCTATAATAATTTTGATTATTTAATAACCAAATTCGAGTGTGCATTCTTAAACATTCTTAGGCATGATCCTAAGCCCTAAACCACTCTTCGTGGACGAACCCTTAAGTTTTCTCTCCAATGTTTTCTTTACTCATTATCTATTGGGGTCTAATATTACTTATTATTATATATACATATTTGAAAAAATAAAAATATTTAAAAAATTAACTAAACAATTCATTTAAGTTTTATATCTATAATAATTTTGATTATTTAATAACCAAATTCGAGTGTGCATTCTTAAACATTCTTAGGCATGATCCTAAGCCCTTAATCAAGGGTGTTTTCTTAAACATTCGATTACACCTTAGGGTTATTTTATCAACAATGTTTGTGTTACTTATGCCAACATTCTGGCTTCCGCTTCATTTACCAATGTTCGCGCACTCACATATATTAAGAGGGTTTCAAACCCTGGTCCTTAGTATGAAATGATAACACCTTAACTGCTAGACCACTTATGATTGTTAAAATAATTTTAGAATTTTATATATGTATATATATTTTGTAAGTTAGATTTTAAACAATTATATAAATTATCTATTGGGGTCTAATATTACTTATTATTATATATAAATATTTGAAAAAATAAAAATATTTAAAAAATTAACTAAACAATTCATTTAAGTTTTATATCTATAATAATTTTGATTATTTAATAACCAAATTCGAGTGTGCATTCTTAAACATTCTTAGGCATGATCCTAAGCCCTAAATCAAGGGTGTCTTCTTAAACATTCGATTACACCTTAGGGTTATTTTATCAACAATGTTTGTATTACTTAAGCCAACATTCTAGCTTCCGCTTCATTTACCAATGTTCGCGCACTCACATATAATAAGAGGGATTCAAACCCTGGTCCTTAGTATGAAATGATAACACCTTAACTGCTAGACCACTTATGATTGTTAAAATAATTTTATAATTTTATATATGTATATATATTTTGTAAGTTAGATTTTAAACAATTATATAAATTATCTATTGGGGTCTAATATTACTTATTATTATATATACATATTTGAAAAAATAAAAATATTTAAAAAATTACCAAAACAATTCATATAAGTTTTATATCTATAATAATTTTAATTATTTAATAACCAAATTCGAGTGTGCATTCTTAAACATTCTTAGGCATGATCCTAAGCCCTAAACCACTCTTCGTGGACGAACCCTTAAGTTTTCTCTCCAATGTTTTCTTTACTCATTATCTATTGGGGTCTAATATTACTTATTATTATATATACATATTTGAAAAAATAAAAATATTTAAAAAATTAACTAAACAATTCATTTAAGTTATATATCTATAATAATTTTGATTATTTAATAACCAAATTCGAGTGTGCATTCTTAAACATTCTTAGGCATGATCCTAAGCCCTAAATCAAGGGTGTTTTCTTAAACATTCGATTACACCTTAGGGTTATTTTATCAACAATGTTTGTGTTACTTATGCCAACATTCTGGCTTCCGCTTCATTTACCAATGTTCGCGCACTCACATATATTAAGAGGGTTTCAAACCCTGGTCCTTAGTATGAAATGATAACACCTTAACTGCTAGACCACTTATGATTGTTAAAATAATTTTATAATTTTATATATGTATATATATTTTGTAAGTTAGATTTTAAACAATTATATAAATTATCTATTGGGGTCTAATATTACTTATTATTATATATACATATTTGAAAAAATAAAAATATTTAAAAAATTAACTAAACAATTCATTTAAGTTTTATATCTATAATAATTTTGATTATTTAATAACCAAATTCGAGTGTGCATTCTTAAACATTCTTAGGCATGATCCTAAGCCCTAAACCACTCTCCGTGGACGAACCCTTAAGTTTTCTCTCCAATCTTTTCTTTACTCATTATTTATTGGGGTCTAATATTACTTATTATTATATATACATATTTGAAGAAATAAAAATATTTAAAAAATTAACTAAACAATTCATTTAAGTTTTATATCTATAATAATTTTGATTATTTAATAACCAAATTCGAGTGTGCATTCTTAAACATGATCCTAAGCCCTAAATCACTCTCCGTGGACGAAACCTTAGGTTTTCTCTCGAATATTTTTTCTTTACTCTAAGTCGACATTCTCTCCATTAACGAACCCAAACCAACATTTTCGCTTCCGTTTCAACTACCAATGTTCACACACTCACATATAATAATTACTTTTTATTGAGGGATTCGAACCCTAGTCTCTTGTACGAAATGTTAAAATTTAACCACTAGACCACTTATGATTATTAAAATAATTTTATAATTTTATATATATATATATATATATATATATATTTCAAGTTAGATTTAGAATAACAATATAAATGATGTAAATTTTTCACACATAAAAAATAATTATGGGAATTATGCCAATTTTACCCACAAAGTTTTAAGAAGGTGTAAATTTACTTATTAAGTATCAAAATTTACTAACTTGCCAAAGTGTCAAATTTGTTTAAAATAGGAAAAATATTAAAGGCAGTAAAAACTTTTATCACAGGTAATATTCACCCTTCTTTTTAAATTTACATTTAATTATTTTTCTTTTCAAACAAAAACATCAAAATCTTTCTTTATCTTTATTTGAATGTGGTTTCATTGCCCACATAGTGTTTGAAGCGCCCCCACTTAACCCAATCTTCAAAAATATGCATAATCAATACAAAAATCTTGTCTAGAACTGGTAAAAAAATTAGTTACCATAACCCATAACCCCACCCATCATGGTGGTCCAAGAAAAAAGACGACCTAAAAGATCAAAATGTCCCGGTTTAATTCTCATTTGAACCGTTTTGAATAAAAGGTGAAAGGGGAAGGCCATGGCTTTGAAAAATTGGTTGCCATGAAAGCAAAGTCGGAGATGGTGGCCCAAGAGTTTGCAAGATTAGTTAGGCGAGTTCTTGCTAACCGAGGTTTCCGCCGAACATACCGTGATAAGAGGAATCAAATAATAAGAAACATTTTTAATAATCATAGGCAACTCAAACTTGAGTTGTTTCTTGCTTTCATCGAATTCACTTAACTTGAAGATTAAATCAACAGAACAACGGGATCCATGGTCGGCGCTTGCGACATCGCCTTGTTCATGAGGATCAATGCCTATCGATTGGTCTAACAACTATCTTTGATCTTTTAACAGAGGATTAATTCTGGTGGGAAGCGAGACACAATGGAAAAAGAAATATTTTGATATTTTGGTTGGTATGGAAAAATAATTAAAATAATGTCAATTTATAAAAATATAAAAAATAGGTGGATATTACATGTAGCAAAAATTTTGATGTCGTTTTACATTTTTGTTATTTTCAACAAATTTGACACTTTTTGATAAGTTAGTACACACTAGTAGAAAAAAGGGTATTAGTAAGGGCTAAAACCGTTACTGAAAGCTTCGAACGCCGTTACTGAAACTTATTTGTAACGGCACATAAAACCGTTACCAATCGTTACAAAAAATTACGTTACAGAAACTTCACAGGTATCAGTAACGGCGTTCGAAAACCGTTACTGATAGTCATTGAATAATAGTAACGGTTCTAGCCGTATAAAAACCGTCACATAAACAATACGAGTATCTGTAACGGTTTTATAAAACCGTTACAGATAGTAATGGCATAACAGTAACGGTTTTAGCCGGCTTAAAACCGTTACTAAAAGACTGATTTTATCTGTAACGGTTTTCGAAAACCGTAACAGATACTCGTGTTGTTTCTGTGACGGTTTTCTATTTCTTAAACCGTTACAGTTAGATTTTTATTAACGGTTTTTGTAATTATTTAACCGTTACTAAACCCTAATAGTTTTTATTTTTTTTACAAATTTTTTACCTACTTAAAACCTCAATCATTAATAACCAATAACCAAAAACCAAAAACTACAATCATCAATAACCAAAAACCCAAAAATACAATCATTAATTCAAAACAATAATCATCCACAAACTACAATCCATCCAAAAACTATAATCCATCCAAAAACTACAATCATATCACAAATTCACAAAAACCATTAATTAACGTATTTTAACTGACCAGAATTAAAGTGGGAAAGCGACGATCACGAGGAAGGGGATCATCTCTAAGTAGGAGGGGCATCATCTCGAGTGGGAGGGGCAGGTGGAAGTTGATCACGTGGAATCCTGGATAATAAGAAGTTCATTGTCGCTCTCATCTCAAGCATCTCATCCCGCATTCTCTCACGCTCTCTTCTAGCTTCTTCACGTTCATCTTCACGCTGCATCAATAACTCTTCGCGCTCCATTTCACGCTGCCTTTGTGCTTCCTCACGCTCCATTTGACGCTCGACTAAAGCTTCTTCGCGCTCTCTCCGTGACTGAAGCTTCTCAGCTTCACGCTCCTCTCGCATCCTCTGTATCTCCTCAAGTAAAAGTGCGTTTTGCGTGTCACCGCGCTGTGTGCTAGTACCACCACGAGCATCAGGTCTAAAAGATCTAGGTGTGACACCGGAGCCCAAACCCACAACTCGCCCATGTCCCTGAGACCCGAATGCGCACTCAGCCAACTGCAATTCATTTCTATTCGGGTCTTCTTCTATAGCAGTTCGCAAGGCAGTCTACAAACACAAATTACATTCGATTACATACATACATAAAATAAATAAAAGAAATATAACTAATAAACACGACTTACCACTTTTTCTTGAATAATAGGGGGAACCTCCGGATTTGGATCTTGCAGAGTCGGTTTCTTTGTATGAGTGTGCAGAAATAATTCTGCAAAATTAGGCGACGTACCGGTAGTCTTCTCCTATACAAATTTAATTATTAATAAAAACGTAATAACATTATAAACTTTGTTATTCAATGATAAAACGAACCATTTGCTTCTCCACTTGCGAAAATGAGATGCTGCCCGCATGATTCTTGTACACAACATGCAACCTATTTTGCGCATTCACAGCACTTGTTTTCTGCAAATAAGAAAACATTTGTGTTTAATGAATGATTAATGTAAGAGCTATTTATAAACACATTAATTTACCTTGAATTCCGGCGTGAGAAAGCGACGATCAAGTAGATAATTCCAATCACTAATTTCGATCTCGGGAGGGGGATTTGCCCTAATCGCTTGCTCGTCACCTTCACGGGATTTAATGTACATGGTGTTCCAATGACATCTCCATCTATCCCATAATTTGTTGGCTTGAAATAAACTTTGTCTTCGATAGTTGTTGATATCATCCCCCACAGCCACGAAAGGATCCTAAATAGTTAACATTAAAATACGATTATAGATTGTGTTGAATACATAATAGACTTAATAATATAAAAAGTTATATACCGTGATAGCCATCCATATGTGATCTAGCTGTGTGGAGCTCAGGTCCGACCAACGCAAAGTCCTATGAGGTAGTGCATTGGAGTCTCGAATGACACTCCCAATATGCCTCGACCAAGCTGTCCTATTCTCGCACATTGGTTTACCATCAACAGGGTTAAAATGAAGAGTCATCTTTTGCCCCGCTTGCAATCTACCAACAGCTTTATTCTTGTTCTTGCCCCGTCTTCTTCTCGAAATAGATCCTAAAATTAAACAAAAAATTATATAGGATCACAACAACTAACTTAAGCAAAAACACAAGTACCTCCATCTTGTTCCTCAGACGGGGGCTGTGTCTCATCATCATCATCATCACCGGGGATAGTGTTTGGTACACTATCAACATTCATGACATCATCAAGGTCCAAATCAATTTCCCCGACAGAGTTACACAATTGCACGGGATCTTCTGAATGCTCCTCGGTCCATTGAATAAGGTCGTGTAGCGCGCTGTTTAAACTCTTACCTTGCATTCTTTTAGGTGCCATGATAGCTGCAAATATTGAATGTAATGTTTATAAGACAAATTTACAAGTAACCCTTCATAGAAAATAATTCAACCTTAATTAGAATAACGGGGATTTATTGGTGTCACAATTTTCCATTCAAGCCTTGATGCCATATCTGTAGAGTAAAAGACTTGTTGTGCTTGGCTTGCCATTATGAATGGTTCATTTAATTGAGTCTGTAGAATCCTGTTGATATTTATACTAACATAACCATACTTATCAACTTTAATGCCCCGATCTTTGTGATAAACATCAAACCATTTGCATTTGAAGAGAATCACTCGTCTTCCACAAAAGAATATCACTTCTATGATTTCATTGATCACTCCATAGTTGTTAATTGTCTCGGTCCCATTATTACCAACAACCAAAACCCCGCTATTTTGGGTAGTCAAGCTCTCGTCATGTTTTTCAGTGTTAAACTTGTACCCATTTATTTTGCACGAGTTATATTTCTTTGCATACAATGTAGGCCCACGTCCTAAAATCTTAAGATTCGTTGTCCTATCGGATTGATCGGTTAGTTGCTCCACCTATATATTCATTACAAATTATTGTTAAACTAGTCATATACTAAAAAAAGAAAATTTTTGAGACGATTACTTACTCTTTCTTGGAAATATCTAACGTATTGTTTATCCCGAGCCTCATTGGAAATATTAGGAGGGCATGATTGAACGAAATCGCTGCGCAAATGACAGATTAAATTATTACTTTCTTAAATCATACCTAACATCAATGACATTAATGGACTTACTTATAATATTCTTCAGCTTCGCGACAATTTTTTAAAATGTACCAATGAGCACGCTCACGATCACCCGGTTCATATGTGTAGGATGTGCCATTAGATAAGTCTTCCATAGTGATGAAAATGGAGAATGTTGTACTTGTATTTATGGATTCATCATTTGACTCTTGATCGTCAAAATATCGGGCACACATGCTCATACTCTCATTCAAAAGGTAACTCTCGCTGATTGAACCTTCTGGAAAGTTCCTGTTTCAAAGGTATTTCTTGAGTGTGCTCATATATTGTTCAACTGGATACATCCATCGATACTGAACGGGCCCTCCAAGACAAGCTTCAAAAGCTAAATGAACTGGCAAATGCACCATTATATCAAAAAAAGAAGGTGGAAAGATCTTCTCCAATTTGCAAAGTGTCAAGACAATGTCGTCATGTAATGTTTCCAATTGCCCGCGTTGTAAACTTTTTTGACAAAGCAACCGAAAGAACTTTGCTAAATTCACCACGGCATTGTACACATCATCGGGAAGTAGGCCACGTGTAGCTAGTGGAAGGAGATATTGTAATAGAATGTGACAATCGTGACTCTTCAATCCTGATATTTTTTTCTCCTCCATGTTTACACACGCCCCAATATTTGAACAAAAACCGTCGGGCATTTTAATATCTTTCAAAAACTGACATAAACGTTTCTTATGTTCTGAGGACAATGCATAGGGGGCCGGCGGACACCGAAGAACACCATCAACTTCAACCGGATGTAAGGAATATTTTATGTTCATTATGACCAAATCTTTCCTTGCTTTAATTCCATCCTTGGTCTTTTCTTTGAAATTCATTAAAGTTCCCAACAAACTATCACATATATTATTCTCAATATGCATTACATCCAAATTATGTCTCAACATCAAAGATTTCCAGTAAGGCAATTGAAAGAATATACTGAATTTGTTCCAATTATCACCTCGGGATTCATGTATAACTTTCGTTTTCTTAGGCAGGTACTTTGTCAAACAAATTTCCTTTAGATCTCTCTCTTGCAATTGAATTTCGAAACCTGATAATAGTACAGGAGGATCTCTATGCTCCGTATGCCCGTCAAACGTATCGGTCTCTTTGCGCCATCGATGATTAGACGGGAGGAATCGTCGATGATTCATGTAACACTCCTTCTGGCAATTTGTTAACCTCAAAGACGCGGTGTTCTGATTACAAGACGGACATGCCAATTTACCCTTTGTACTCCATCCAGACAAATTTGCATAAGCCGGAAAATCATTAATAGTCCACATAAGAGCTGCCCGTAGATTAAAATATTGTTTTCTGCTTGCATCGTATGTCTTCACACCGGTATTCCACAATTCCGTCAACTCTTCAATAAGTGGCTCTAGAAATACGTCAATACAATCACCGGGACTTTTTGGTCCTGGAATGAGCATTGAAAGAAGAAAATTGTTTTTATCCATACATGTGGTAGGAGAGACGTTGTAAGGGATGAGAATAACTGGCCAAATGTTGTACGATGTTTTTCCGCTAGCAAAAGGTTGAAAACCATCACTAGCCAAACCAAGTCGCACATTTCGAGGTTCTGTTGAGAAATTTGGGTACAAGTTATCAAAGGTCTTCCATGTCATTGAATTAGCAGGATGCCTCAACACATCATCTTCGGGATTGTTATCTTTATGCCAAGTCATGTGTGGAGCAGTTTTGGAACACATGTATAATCTTTGCAACCTCGGTTTTAATGGAAAATAGCGCAGAGACTTGTTGGGTATATACTTACCATTCACCTTCGTTCGAATTGCACCATTAGATTTATTGACATTCCACCTAGAAAGCCCACAAACTTTACATTGCTGCAAATCCTTATCCTCTTTACGAAAAAGCATGCAATCATTCTTACACGCGTCAATTGTTTCGTACGATAGGCCCATGTCTTTAATGAATTTCTTGCACTCATAATACAAATTCGGTAGTTGATTATGAATTGGCAGTATTTCCTCCTTCAATAAACTCAACAATAAATCAAATGACGTGTTTGTCCACTGACCTACATTCTTTATGTGAAGAAGTTTAAGAAGAGTTGAGGCTTTGGAAATGCGAGAACCTTCATACAAAGGTAGTTTCGAATCGTCCAACAATTTGTAAAACGTATTAGCATCATCAACGGGAGGCTCATTTTCACTATGCCGTTCATTATCAATGTTGACATTAGGGTACAAATCAGCAATAATATCTTCCATTAGATGATCCTCAGCAATAATATCTTCCATCAGATGATCCTCACAAACTTCAACAGGTCCGTCTTCCATGATAGTCGCGTTAGTTGGTGGTTCATTGATCGGTTCGTCTTCAATTTCATCATCTGATTCATCTTCCTCCACATTCTCGGTAACAGCATTTACAATTTGACGTTCAATTGATCTCTTTTCACCGTGAAAATACCAAAAACCATAATTTTGTCTTATTCCGTATACAATCAGATGAGATCTAACCACGCTCTTATTCTCATATACTCGATTTGCACACCTTACACAAGGACATGCAATCGATGATCTACCCGTAGACTTTTCAGTAAATTCTATGAATTTGTCAACCCCCTCACTATATTTAGGATCAGTACGAAGTATAGTCATCCATGTTTTGTCTGGGATTTCCATCTAACCTAACATACAAATTAATAATCCAACAACCTAACATCAATAATCAAACATCCAAATCATTTATTAATCAACTAATCCAAACATGCAATAACCTAATAAACCAACAATCCATCAATAATCTAACATACAAATAATCTAACTTAATATACCAATCCAATAATCTAACATCAAATAATTTAATTATCATTCAATATTATCTATCCTAACATACAAATTATGCACTAACATAACATCAATAATCTACTAATCTAACAATGTTATAAACCAACAATCCATCAATAATGTAACATACAAATAATCTAACTTAATCTACCAATCCAATAATCTAACATCAATTAATTTAATTACCATTCAATATTAACTATCCTAACATACAAATTATGCACTAACCTAACATCAATAATCTACTAATCTAACAATGTTATAATCCAATAATATACTAATCTAACAATCAAACGGTGATTGTAAATAAGAACTAACCTGAATTTGAAAAGGCAAACTTCAATCAGCGACAGGAAATGCAAGGGCAAATTCGATTAAAATTGAATATTCTGCAAAATAGAAGGAAAAAGAGTATTGAGAAATAATGCACCAAAATTGAATATTTAAGTATAAGATTTATGTGCACCTTCCTAGTTTAACTATTTAAAACTCTATGCTCAATTCTAGCATGATTTCTTAGCTTAAACATATCAAATAAGATAATAAACAAACTATTGCATCAAAATCACAATTCATTGGATTGAACTCAAAGCCTATTAAGAAATGTTTCAAAATCATAAGATTGAACTCATTCTCAATTGTATATTTTATAAAATGCATTGCACCCAAGAGAAAATGCATTGTCAGTCAAACCAACATAATAAATTAGGAAAGATTAACATTGAATTTCGAACCTTAGGATGAGAAAATCAACAGCTAGAATTGCAGGCAGGAATCAAGCAATATGTCACCGTCCAATCCTACAGCACCGCAATATGAGGACCGTAGGCTTATAAGACAAGAAATTAACTTAAAACAAATTATTAATGGAAATCTATCAAACACGAAGGCATGCATAATCTATATATATTTGATCATTTCTGTGATGTCCCCACTTCCAGCAAAGAGAAAGGAAGATGACAAAACATCATTATTAATGTATTTTATTAATTATAATGGAAAATTTAAAAGAGATCCATATACACAGATCCATATACACTTAAAAATGAATCTATGGGAATTTGAGATTCAGGGTATCTTGAAGTTGATGAGATTTCGGTGCATCAATGCTATAAAAGCCCTAGGATCAATGCTAGCTATTGATCATCATGGTATACAGTTGCATACAAACTAAATGTTATCCTAGATCAACAAGCTTTAGACGTTTCATCAGTTGAATTTAGAACTTAAAAAGAAAGGTCAAAAGATTAGGAATACCTTATGATTCATTCAAAACTGTTAGCTTACAACAACAGACAGCAAATTAACCTGATTCGAAACAAATATTCAGAAGATATATATCAATAAAAAGTTGTAATCCAATATTATACAGAAGAAAACTTAATATTGATTCGAAAGTTATACAGAAGACTAGTTTAACTATATATAGTGATTCTAAATGAAGCGTGTAATCCAATAACTAACCATTGATTCGGAATGGTTAATAGTGATTCGAACTAACATGATTGATCGGAATGCAACGGCGCGCGGCGGTGATCGGACGGGGCAGATGATCGGCGGAAGAGGGAAAAAGAAGAGAAGAGGGAAGAAGAAGAGAGAAGAGGGAAGAAGAAGAGAAGAGAATGAGAACTTACCTGATTAATGCGGCGGTTGATCGACGGAATCAGAAAACGGGGGAAGAAGAAGATCGTCGGAAGAAGAAGATAACCGGCGGCGACTTCAGACGGAAGAATAAAAGAAACGGGCGCGGAAGAAAACGGAAGAAGAAAATAAAAGAAAAGAAAGAAAGGGGCGCGGTTTATTAATGCGTATCTGTAACAGTTTTGCCAATAACCGTTACAGATACTTATATAGAATTTGGAAAGACAGATACACTATCTGTAACGGTTAAACCCTAAACCGTTACTACTATTTTATCTGTAACGGCATTTATAGAAACCGTTACAGATATCACTCGCCAAAAAGCATTAATTGAACCTTATCTGTAACGGTTTTCTCAATAACCGTTACAGATACCAGGAAAGAAAATAAAAGGACGGCTCGCTTTCTGTAACGGTTTTCTAACAACCGTTACAGATACCCATAACAAATACCTTTACGAAGTCTTATCTGTAACGGCGTTCTCAATAACCGTTACAGATACTATAGATATGTTGAAAAGACGGCTCGCTTTCTGTAACGGTTTCCGAAACCGTTACTGATTTCCCTCCTTATCTGTAACGGTTTATATAACCGTTACTAATGAACAGATAATTGTAACGGCTTAATATAACCGTTACTGAAAAAAATTATTAGTAAGGGCGTTCGAACGCCGTTACTAGGAGTCGTTACAGAAGACCTATTTTCTACTAGTGACATATAAGTGAATTTTAATACTTAATAAATAAATTTGACAGATTCTTACAACGTGATGGGGAGTAAAATTAGTATTCTTCTTAAATAATTATATCTCTTATACTAATATTAAATACAAAATTTTCTATTAATAATGATATAACATTATATATAATAAAAATTATTAAATTTATTATCCTCATTTTCTCAATATATTATATAAATATGTTAATAAAAATAGTTTTATTTTTATTTTTTTCCTCTTATTTATATATATATATATATATATATATTATTCTAATTAAAAATACTTTTCAACTAATTATTTTTCAATATATATTATCTATATAATGTTTATTTATATCATTTTTTTCCTAACTAAATTTATTTTTAAAAAATATTTAATATTTTTTTGTTATATATATATATAAATATATATATATATATATATATATATATATATATATATATAACAATTTAATATTATTACTAACTATTGAAAAAGAAATGTAACGTTGAGTATTAAAAATAAATGTCTTAATTAATTTTAGCTAATTTTGACAAGCAATTATCCTTAATTAAAAAGACATATTGATGTAAATGAAGAGACAAACAATGTCAATCGTTGAATTAATTGATTATTTTAGTAAATAATTTATTATTATAACAATATGAATAACATTTTAGCCCACACCATATTAGGTACAATATCATATCATCTTTATCATTTTTCACCCTAAAATTCTAAGATTTCTTTCCTTTAGAATTTTCAAATCCCTCCCCTTATTTTGTAAGTGTTCTTCGAGTTCTTGCTCGTCGTATTTCCATTAAAACTCGGTGACCGATTCAGATACGTACTTTATCAAGTTCGCTACTAATGATTTTAGTGTTGAATCTTTACTACATTCGTTGTACCTGATAGATAACTATCTGCGATAAATTTCAATACTAGGGAGACGATGAAACTATTTTAAGAGAAATGTGTTAAATAAATGTCTCCAATAAACTTCTCAAATTGGTAATTTTGTTCTTTGTATATTCTAATTTATCTGTAAAATCAGTTTAATATATTTTCTATTAATTTAAAGAAAAAATACTAACAATCTTAAAACATTTTCGTGTATGAGTTGTGATGTTATAAAACAGATGATGACTTATATCACATTATAAATCTTTATTGTATACCTGTAATTTGAATTATTAATAACATTACTTTTGTAAGCTAATATATATTAATGATGTGCTTAGATATATATTCTAAAAAATATGTATATTCAATATACAAATATTATTTAAAAATAAATTAAAAAATAATAATTCATTTTCTTAACAATACTTTTCTGAAAGCTTAATTTTATAAGTTAATATATATTGATGTGCATAGATATATATTTTAAAAAAAATATGTATATTCAATATACAAACATTATTTAAAAATAAATTAAAAAATAATAATTTATTTTCTTTTTAATTAAAGGTTTGTTGGTTACTAAAATTATTATTAATAATAAATAAGAATAAAAAGTAACTGAAAAATTAGTTTTTTTATTTTAAGAAAATTTAATAGTTATAAATTATTATAGTAATTATAATTAATTATAATTAAAACATAATCTTTCAGTTTTAAAATAATTAATTGTAATAAATATATATATTTTTTAATTAATTAAGCGTGATAATTATAAGAATGTGATATTGTGATTGATAACTAAAAGCATCTCTAACCAATACCCAAACTCAAACTCAAACGACATTTTTCCTTTAATTGATACCCAAACGCAAACCCAAAATGGGTTTTTCATCATTTTCCTCTCTTCCAAACGCGTATATGCATTTTTACTGTTCATAAACTCAAAATAAAAAAATTCTTCCTTCAACCATAAACTTAATTTAGGTATATTTTATACATTAAAATTATTTATATAATTTATTATTTTAATTTTTTTATTTAATTTATTTATATTATATTTTTATATAACATAAATTTATAATCATATTCAAAATTGATAATAATATTAAAAAAATTTATAATAATGTTAAAAAAAATTAGTTTGTGTTTTTTAATTTTTAATAAATTTAAATATTTATAAATAATTAAAATCAAATTTAAAATATTAGGGTGATATTAAAATATTTTGATTTAATTTATAAATTGTAAAATATATGGGGTGATATTAAAAAGTTATAAAACTTCATGTTTACATGAGGAATATTATAAGAATATTCTTTTGGGTTTGATAACGAGTTTTTCAGTTAGAGAATAATTACCGTTTGATGTGATATTAACACCAAAATAAGTTTGAAAATGGATTTTTTGGTTGGAGATGATCTAAGAATAGATAATATATTTATTTATATAAGTACATATATATCATCGTATATATTACATTTTGATTATGATGTTAAGTTATCATTTTAAATGTGTATATCTCCGTTTGTTGACAGAGTTGAGTCAAATATCAAGAATAATTTTTTTTCCGAAAGAAGACAAAAGTTCATAAAAACAGTAGAATGATGAAAGAGTGCGTTGGTGCAGTGGTTCAAAGTTTGGAAAATTTCTTGTGTAAAAATTATGAAATGAATGGGATAGCAATGATTTTTTTTATAGAAATCGGACTTATATAAATGATATTAATCATTGATGTTGATATCTTCCAATTTTTTATGTAAAATTTATGAGGTGAATAAGGTCTCATTCTAATTTCTTGTATAAATTATTAATTAAATTAGAACACTTAATAGTTTTTGGTGTAATTTATTGTGTTTTTTTAAGCGTTTTTTTATTATTTATTTTCACTTAAAAAAAAACCTTATTTTCAACTTTTATTTACATATTGACTAAAGAAAATATTTAAAAAATATATCAAAATGTTATTATTACTTTTAAGAAATGACTAGGTGAAGAGTTTTAAGTATAATTTGAATTCGTAGTAATATTTGTTTTGGAAGAATTATTTTTTTTACACTTAAACTATCTTTTTTATATATATATATATATATATATATATATATATATATATATATATATATATATATATATATATATATATAAAAGTAATAATAATAAATATATTATTTTATCATAATTAATTAAATGTTAGTAAAATATTTAAAGAATAAATGACCTATAGAGGTATTTTTGTGTAGATTAAAGATTGTATTTTAGTTGAGGTTTATGTTATAAAAGTTGATATATTTAGATGAACCATTTTAATTTGTACTTTAGTCTACATTAAAAATCAAATAAATTTAAGAAAAATAGTTTCATTCACAAAATTTTATTTTTCTTAGAATAATGATAGATACAAAATAAATAAATATTGTTTAAACGGAACAATAAGAATATAACATGAAAAATACAGTTCAAAATAAAAAATAAAAAGAAAGCAAAATATAATATATTTAATTGACTCAAAATCTTGCAGGAAAACAATAAAGTCCCCAAACTTAAAAAAAAAAAAAAATATTTATCACAATTCAAGTTTTATAACTTTTCTTACATTTTTTCATTGAATGAAACTTTTTTTTCTTAAGATATAAACATTTTAATGGTCTATTTTCTTACGAATGTAAAAACATATTCAAACTTAATTTAATAAATTTATCATAAACTAAATAGTTCCAACTAAAAAAATATAAAAATCATCTATGATTTTCACTGAATTGACTATAATGACACATGGATCAAACATAATCAAAATAACTAAAGAAAATAACTAAAGGAAACTTCAATAATAATAAAAAGCAATTATCCATAATTCAAAGTACTAAATTAATCATGGAGTATGACAAAGAAAATTGTTTGCTATTTTTCAAAAAATATATCTTAATATTTAAATTAAAATCTGATTTATTAAAGTAAAATGAACAAGATTGTAAAATTAAATTCACTAATATCATATTTTCAACATATTACTAGAATATACAATGAATTTTTATAATTCTATTTAGACGTGAGACTCTTCTTAATTCTTAATTTATTCATCTATAAATCTCACTATTGTTGTACATTATAATTTAATCTATCTCAACTTTTATAATAGAAAATATTTCTTCATGACCAACATTTATCTAAATTAACAAATTTAGTCTTATACTTTATGTTACAATTTTCATCCCTTTACATTATAAATACATCAAAATTAATAGGGTTTTCTTCCAATCTCATCCATCGACATTCAATTGAATCACCATTGTACAGTCCATACGTGATACATCAAACAATCATTTATCCACTACTAAAACACATATTAAACATCAACAAGAACAACATTCATAAAACTGAAGCCTTCACAAACTAATTTTTTATTTTTAAAAATAGCATTTAAATGAAATGAAACATGTACAATAATACTCCTATCAACTCTTAAAACATGCCTAGATGTTTTCTGGGCTGTAACATGAGTTTTGAAAATAATTTGACAAAATTAGACTTTTTGTGGGAGAAGGAATGAGACAATTTTGGCAAAGTATAAAGATTACAAATGATCTAGAGAATGTTTATATATCGAATAATCAAAGAAACGATTAACATAGAATAACACAATAACTTGAAATAGTGAAAATCAAAATTTTACCGGTCAAATTACTTCTATCTAATCCCTAAAATCGTGCAAAGGATTAAGGGATTTAAATTAGTCTGAAATTTAATTATTTTAGAGTCTAATTAACATGATATCGTCTCCAAATTTATTTATTATAACCCCGTGCAATGATGTATACGAATAGTTTTAGAAATAATTCGTTTGCTCGGGATATTTAAAATTATAAAATTTAAAATATAAAAGGTGGGTGTCTATAAATATGTTATTTCTAATCTTTTTAATAAATATATTTATATTATTTTCCACACTATGTCTGCTAAGGTTTGAATCTTTGAAGAATTTTTTAAATATTTGTATATTTGAGCTTGTCACATGCCAAGAAAACTAACCTTGTCATTTTGATATAACATCAAAGTTATTGAGATGGACAGTGTCGGACTTGAGATTTCGAGGTCTGAGGCGAGCACAAAATTTGGTGCCCTCAAATAAGGCTGGAACGAGCGAAAAAGGCCCAAGAGTTCAGGGAAGGAGACGAACGAGTTTTCTGCTTCGATTCTGGCAAGCTGGAGGATCGACGACGGGCTTGGAGTTTGGGGGGAGTGTTTCCTTTTCTTTTTCCAGAATGCTTGTTCTTATTTTTTTTTATTTTTTCCTTGATTTTGTTGATAAATGGGAAGCGTGCGATTCTTTTTTCCAAGTAAGATAGTGTTTTTTATTTTTATTTTTTTAGATACAAATTAAGTTAGGCTTATCATTGGTAGGTTATCAATTATTATTTATGAGCTTTTTAAAAATAAACTCATGAACATATCATTATAATTTTTTTTTTGAGATTTTGGTGTCCCAAAAATATTTGAGCCTGAAGTAATTGACTCACTTATTACAAAACAGGTCCAGGCCTGGAGATGAAAATATCACGGGGATTGCGTTAGTTTTCTAAATTATATATATATATATATATATATATATATATATATATATATATATATATATTTATATATATATATATATTTATATATATATATATATATATATATATTTATATATATATATTTAAAATGGCCATTCTATAGTAAAAAATGATAAAAGTCTTTTAAAAACAAAATGATATTAAAAAAAATTAGAATCACAAAATACAAAAAAAAAAAAAAAAGTCACTCAACCGATTATAAAGTTCGTAAATACTCGAGAAAAGCAATTAAATCTCCAAATTATTCTACGATACTCCAAACGAATATAAAATACATAATGATGATAACATAAGTATGCATTGTATATATATTAAAAAAAAAATGGGGCAAATGATTAAGTATGTAGCCCGCAAACACACATAATCATTTAACCAGGCGCAGAACTTGCCGCCCAACGGGCTCGAACCCAGGAACTTAGGGTTGGTATCCACCTCTTTTTGCCGCTAGGCTACAAGAGAGGATATTGTATATATATTATAATAATATTGAATTGAGATTTTTTATTACAATAATATTGAATTGGGATTTTACTTATTTCTTTCTAATACTTTTGACATGTATATATATTATAGTAATATAGCATTGAGATTTTATTTATTCTTTTACATTTATAGTTGAACCATAGTTGTATATTTGAATCTCATCTCTTATCTAGTTGGTCTCTCTTTACATATTTCATCATGGTCAACATTTATTTCAACCATCTAATAATTTTAGTAGTCATACTACAGTTCTTACTTGTCTCTAGCTCAAATACATCAAACTTAATAAGTTTTTCTACATATCTCATTCATCGAGATTCACTTTACTCTCCGTTGTACAACTCATTTATCAACACAACTAACCTTCTAGATCGAGCCATTTATCGCTCTAGTTCTCGATTGTCCCATCTCAAGTCTATCTCAAAACTCCCCAACAATGACGCAAAGGAAATTAATGATATAGAAACAACAATTGAGGTATCTCCTGTATATGAGTACCTTATAGAGATTTCCATTGGCACACCACCCATCAAGCAAATGGCAACATTCGACATCGGAAGCCATTTCGTATGGACTCAGTGCCTCCCATGTGTCAACTGTTACATACAAACTCAACCAAAATTTAATTCGGATAGATCATCTTCCTATAATATATTGAGATGTGGCGATCAGAACTGCAAATATTTGGGAGATACAAGAACTTGTAAACGAGATCATCTCAAATGTGAATACACTTTAAAATACAAGGGCAATTCCACCAGCTCTGGTGACCTAGCCTTGGAAACTTATAAATTGGGAAACACTTCCTTTCGAAACATGATTTATGGGTGTTCGAGAAACAACAATGGCATTTTCGAGGAGATCAGTGCTGGCATTGTCGGGTTCGGAAATGGGCCTCTCTCATTAATAAGTCAGCTTGGCAATAGGGTCGGTGGTAAGTTCGCATACTGCCTAGTTCATCATTCAGAATTAAATGCAAGAAGAAGTAAGATCAGCTTCGGGGCTAGCGCAATCGTGTATGGGCACAACACCCCGTTGAAATCCGGTTATGTCACATTGAAAGGGATTAGTGTCGAAGATATAACATTTCCCATCATGGTTGGTCATGATAAAAACTATAAGAGAATTCCTTTTAGGATTCCTGCCTTGCTAGATACCGGCACTTTTCTATCTTATTTGCCGACATTTATCTACCAACAATTAGAGGATGCACTAAGAAGCGTGATTAGAGAGGTACCAGTTCAACATCCATATGATGCGAGTATTTTTAAACTTTGTTACTCGAAGAATCCACACTATTTATTTCCTGATATCATCTACCATTTTTCGGGAGGGGCTGAATTAGTTTTGACGGCGAAAAATACAATAATTCCAAATGGAGGCTTATGGTGCCTAGTGATAGGCCCGAACGATAATCTAGTTATAATTGGAAGCTTGTCACAAATGGATCACATGATTGGATATGATTATGAGAATGATAGAGTTTCTTTTATGGCAACTGATTGCTCAATTTAATAATCAATTCTACTCAAATTCAATAAAAATAGGCTTTCGGAAGCAAATTTGAATAAATATTTTACATGAAATGAGAATTAGTATATTAGAATTAGTATATTAGAATTTGTATCAATATTTTCTCAATAATGTAATCGCTATTTGGGAAAATATACAAGTTCGATAATTAGCTGAAGTGTTTGAACCTTTGTATTTGTTTTCTTTATATTTTATTTTATCTAATGTAATGTTTTTATTATTGGAGGTTGAAATAACTCTTATAAAATGTATTCACTAGTAAAATTTGAAGTAATAGTGTCGAAATTTAGCAAAGGTATCTTACTTGCTCCAATCTAGAAATCAATCAATGAGTATCAATAGGTTTGATTCCTTCCACTAGTGAAAAAAGGGTCATTACCGAGGGTACAATCTCTCGGTAATGGCCCTATATCTGTCGGTATAGACATAATACCGAGAGTTTGGGTAACTCTCGGCATTTGTTGGTATTGCCGCTTTTGGTAAATCTAATTGGGTGTTTACCGAGAGAGTTATTTGGAAAACTCTCGATTTTTTCCTCACAAGAAAAACTAAGAGATAATAGATAATCTCTCAGTTTTACTTGCGAGGAAAAAACAAGAGATTATCTATTATCTCTCGGTATTATCCCTGTAAATGACTCAAATAGACTGATAGTTTTGTGCGCAACCAAAACCTGTTCAGTCAAACCAATACATATACAATAATAACATTCATAAACTAAAAGATCGTTATAATTTCAAAATTCTAAACCAAACTCAATCAGCCAAACAACATGTTATCAGGCAAACCAAAACGTTTACATTTGTTCTAAAAACAACTAACTAGCTTGGGGGAGGGGGTTGATACTGCATCATTAAGAATTCAATTTTTTGTTCATATTTCTCCATTCTGTGCATCATTTGAACAATCCCTATACTTCAAAAATAACACACATTTGATTATCTTAGTTAGGAGTTAGAGTTTTGACAAAATAATTAGAAAAACAACCATATTAGTGAAAAACAAATACCGAAAGCTTTAGTAAATCTTTCAGTTTTAATATTAAATAGCGAGAGATTTATTAAATGTTCTTCGGTATTGACTTTAACACATGTTTTTTAGGGAGAGTCAAAACCGAGAGTTTTCTGAAAAACTCTAGCAATTACGCTCATCCCAACACTTAGAATTAGTTTTGGTTTTTATGGAGAGAGTCAAAACCGAGGGTTTTTTAAAAACTTTCGTAATTACTCTCATTCCAACACTTAGAGTTTTTTTTTTTTTTTGGGAAAGTTAGAATCGAGGGTCTCTGAAAAACTTTCGCAATTACTTTCATCCCAACACTTAGAAATATTTTCTGTTTTTTGGGGAGAGTCAAAACCGAGCATTTCTGAAAAACTTTCGCAATTACTCCCATCTCGACACTTTGTATTAGTTTTGTTTTTTTAGAGTCAAAACCGAGGGATGTTTGAAAAACTTTTCCAATTACTCTCATCCCAACACTTAAAATTATTTTATGTTTATTTGGAGAGAGTCAAAACTGAGGGTTTTTGGAAAAACTTTTGTAATTACTCCCATCCCATCACGTAGAACTATTTTCGGTTTTTTTAAAGAGTGAAAACCAAGGGTTTTTGAAATAATTCCGCAACAACTCTTATCCCAACACTTAGAATTATTTTATGTGTTTTAAAAGTATCAAAATCGAGGGTTTTTTGAAAATATTTCGCAATTAAACCCATCTCAACACTTAAAATTAATTTTTGTTTTTTTAAAAAGAGTCAAAACTGAGGGTTTTTTAGATTAACTTAAGCAATTACTCTCATCACAACACTTAGAATTATTTTCTGCTTTTTTGGACAGAGTCAAAATCGAGAGTTTTTTAAAAAACTTTCGCAATTACTCCCATCCCAACAATTAGAACTGTTTCTTTTTTATTGGAGAGAGTCAAAATCGAGGTTTTTTTTTAAAAAACATTCGTAATTACTCCTATTTCCACACATAGAATAATTTTCTATTTTTTTAGGGGAAAGTTAGAACCGAGAATTTTCTGAAAAACTTTCGCAATTACTACCATCCCAACATTTAGAATTATTTTCTAATTTTTTTAGAGTCAAAACTTAGGGTTTTTTAAAAAACTTTTGTAATTACTCTTATTCCAACAATTAGAATTATATTCTATTATTTTTGGAGAGACAAAAATAGAGGGTTTTTTGAAAAACTATCGCAATTACTATGTTTCCAACACTTTGAATTATTTTATGTTTTTTTTTTACAGTCAAAACTAGGATTTTCTGAAATTTTTTTGCATTACTCTAATCCCAACACTTGAAATTATTTTCTGTTTATTTAGGGAGAGTCAAAACCGATGTTTTTTGAAAAACATTCGCAATTACTCTCATCCCAACACTTAGAATTATTTTCTGATTATTTGGAGAGAGACAAAATTGATGGTTTTTTGAAAAAACTTTTGCAACTATTCACATCCCAACACTTGAATTATTATTTTTTTTGAAGAGTCAAAACTGAGGATTTTTTGAAAAACTTTTACAATTACTCTTATCCCAACACTTAGAATTATTTTCGTTTTTTTAAATTCAAAACCGAGGGTTTTTTGAAAAACATTCGTAATTAATCTCATCCGAACACTTAGAAATATTTTTTATTTTTTTAGTGGGGAGTCAAAACCGAGGGTTTTCACAAGAACATTCGTAATAACTCTCATCCAACCACTTTGAAATATTTTTCTATTTTTTGGGAGAGTCAAAATCGAATGTTTTTTGAAAAACTTTCACAATTACTCACATCCCAACACTTTAAATTATTTTCTGTTTTTTTGTAGAGTCAACACACAATGAGTTTTTGAAAACTTTTCGCAATTATTCCCATCCAATCACTTAGAATTATTTTCAGTTTTTTTAGAGTCAGAATCGAGAGTTTTTGAAAAACTTTCGAAATTACTCCTATCCCAACATTTATATTTATTTTATGTTTTTTTGAGGAGAGTCAAAACCGAGGATGTTTTTGAAAAACTTTCGCAATTACTTTTATCCCAACACTTAGAATTATTTTTTTGTTTTTTTGGGAGAGTCAAAAACCGTTGGTTTTTTGAAAAACTTTCGCAATTACTCTTATCCCAACACTTAGAATTATTTTATGTTTTTTTGGTGAGAGTCAAAATAGAGGATTTTGAAAAACATTCGCAATTACTCACATCAAAATATTTAGAATTATTTTCTGTTTTTTTGGGTACAGTCAAAACCGAGGGTTTTTTTTTAAAACTTTCGCAATTACTCATATCTTAACACTTCGAATTATTTTCGTTTTTTTGGAGAGTCAAAACTGAGGGTTTTTGAAAAACTTTTGCAATTACTCTCATCCGAACACTTTAAATATTTTCTATTTTTTTGGTGGGGAGTCAAAATCGAGAGTTTCTCAAGAACTTTCGCAATTACTCTCATCCCAACACTTTGAAATATTTTTCTATTTTTTTGGGAGACTCAAAACCGAATGTTTTTTAGAAAACATTCACAATTACTCACCCAACACTTAGAATTATTTTCTGTTTTTTTGGAAAATCAAAACCGAGGATTTGCTTAAAAAAAATTCACAACTACTCCCATCTCATCACTTAGAATTATGTTCATTTTTTTGGAGAGTCAAAATTGGGAGATTTTTGAAAACTTTCGCAATTACTCTCATCCCAACACTTAGAATTACTTAATGTTTTTTTGGGTGGAATCAAAACCGAGGGTTTTCTGAAAAACTTTTGAATTTACTCCCATCCAAACATTTAGAATTATTTTCGGTTTTTTTGGAGTGTCAAAATCGATGGTTTTTGAAATTTTTCTCAATTACTCTTATCCCTTAGAATTATTTTATGTTTTTTTTGGGAAGTTCAAAACCGATGGTTTTTTTGAAAAACATTTCGCTTACTCCCATCCCAACACTTAAAATTATTTTATGTTTTTTTAGGAAGAGTCAAAACTGATGGTGTTTTTAAAAAAATCGTAATTACTCTCATTCTAACACATATAATTATTTTCTGTGTTTTGGGGAGAGTTAGAACTGAGGCTTTTTTGATAAACTTCTGCAATTACTCTCATCCCAATACTTAGAATTATTTTTGGGTTTTTTTTATAGCCAAACCGATGGTTTTTTGAAATTTTTTTCTCAATTACTCTTATCCCAACACTTATAATTATTTTCTGTTTTTTTTTTTTAAAGAGTCAGAACCGATGGTTTTCTAAAAAACTTTCGCAATTAATCCCATCCCAACACTTAAAATTATTTTATGTTTTTTGGAAGAGACAGAACCGAGAGTTTTCTCAAAAAAATTCGCAATTACTCAAATCTCAACACTTAGAATTATTTTCGGTTTTTTAGGGGAGTCAAAACCGAGGATTTTTTAAAAACTTACGTAATTACTCTCATTCCATCACTTAGAATTATTTTCAGTTTTTTTTGGAGAGTCAGAGCCGAGGGTTTCTGAAAAACTTTCGCAATTATTCATATCCAATATTTATATTTATTTTCTTTTTTTTTAGGAGAGTCAAAACCAAGGGTTTTCGTGAAAAACTTTCGCAATTACTACCCATACCAACGATTAGAATTATTTACGTGTTTTTTAGAGTTAAAACCGAGAGTTTTTTAACTTTCGCAATTACTCTAATCCCAACACTTAAAATTATTTTCTGTTTTTTTGGTGAGAGTAAAAATAGAGGGTTTTGAAAAATATTCGCAATTACTCACATTCAAACACTAAGAATTATTTTCTGTTTTTTTGGGTAGAGTCATAACCGAGGGTTTTTTAAAAAACCTCGCAATTAATTTCATTTTAACACTTAGAATTATTTTCTTTTTTTTGAAGAGAGTAAGAACCGATGATTTTCTAAAAAATTTTCACAATTACTCCTATCTTTACACTTAGAATAATTTTCGTTCTTTTAGAGTCAAAATTGAGGTTTTTTTTTTTAAAACTTTCATAATTACTCTCATCCCAACACTTAGAATTATTTTCTGCTTTTTTGAGTAGAGTCAAAACCGAAGGTTTTCTGAAAACTTTCACATTTACGCTTATCCCAACACTTTTAATTATTTTCATTCTTTTAGGAGAGTCAGAACTGAGGATTTTTTGAAAATTTTTGCAATTACACCCATTCCAACACTTATAATTGTTTTCGTTTTTTTAAAGTCAAAACCGAGGGTTATTTGAAAAACTTTCGTTATTACTCTCATCCGAACACTTCGAACTATTTTCTATTTTTTTGGTGGGGAGTGAAAATTGAGGGTTTTCTCAAGAACTTTCGTAATAACTCCCAACCAAACACTTTGACTTATTTTTCTGTTTTTTGGGAATGTCGAAATCGAAGTTTTTTTGAAAAACTTTCACAATTACTCACATCCCAACACTTTGAATTATTTTCTGTTTTTTTGGAGAGTCAACAACGATGACTTTTGAACATTTATCACAATTACTCCCATCCCATCACTTAGAATTATTTTCGTTTTTTTAGAGTCAAAATCGAGGGTTTTTTTGAAACACTTCGCAATTACTCTCATCCCAACACTTAGAATTATTTTCTTTTTTTGTATAGTAAAAAATTGAGAGTTTTCTGAAAAATATTCATATTTACTCTCATCCCAACACTTAGAATTATTTTATTTTTTCGGAGAGTCAAAACCGATGGTTTTTTTAAAACGTTCTCAATTACTCTTATCCCAACACTTATAATTATTTTCTTTTTTTTGGAAAGAGTCAGAACTGATGGTTTTCTGAAAAACTTTTGCAATTAATCCCATCCCAACACTTTAAATTATTTTCTATTTTTTGGGAGAATCAAAACCGAGTATTTTCTGAAAAACTTTCGCAATTACTTCCATCCTGAAATTTAAAATTATTTTCTAATTTTTTGGGGAGAGAAAAAACTTAGGGTTTTTAAAAAAATTTGGCAATGACTCTCATCCCAACACTTAGAATTATTTTCTGTTTATTTGAGTTGAGTCAAAACCAAGAGTTTTCTAAAAAACTTTCACATTTACTCTTATCTCTGCATTTAGTATTAAATCCGATTTTTTTAGGAGAGTTTGAACCGAAGGTTTTTTAAAAAAACTTACGTAATTACTCCCATTCCATCACTTAGAATTATTTTCAGTTTTTTTAGATAGTCAGAACCGAAGGTTTCTGAAAAACTTTCGCAATTATTCATATCCAACATTTATATTTATTTTCTGTTTTTTTGAGGAGAGTCAATACAAGGGTTTTCTTGAAAAACTTTCGCAATTACTTTCCATCCAACGATTAGAAATATTTATGTGTTTTTTAGAGTCAAAACCGAGAGCTTTTTGAAAAACATTCGCAATTACTCTTATCCCAACACTTAGAAATTATTTTCTGTTGTTTTGGGAAAGTCAAAACCGAAGATTTTTTTGTAAACTTTCGCAATTACTCTCATCCCAACACTTTGAATTATTTTCTGTTTTTTTGGTGAGAGAAAAAACAGAGGGTTTTGAAAAACATTCACAATTACTCACATTCAAACACTTAGAATTATTTTCTGTTTTTTTTTGGGTAGAGTCATAACCGAGGGTATTTTAAAAAACTTTGTAATTAATCTCATTTTAACACTTAGAATTATTTTTTGTTTTTTGTGGAGAGTCAGAACCGAGGGTTTTCTTAAAAAAATCACAATTACTCATATCTTAACACTTAAAATAATTTTCGTTCTTTTAGTGTCAAAATCGAGGGTTTTTTGCAAAACTTTCGTAATTACTCTCTTCCCAACACTTAGTATTATTTTATGTTTTTCTGGGTAGAGTCAAAACCGAGGTTTTCTGAATAACTTTTACATTTACGCTTATCCTAACACTTAGAATTATTTTCGTTTTTTAAGGGAATTCAGAACTGTGGATTTTTTGAAATTTTTTGTAATTACACCCATTCCAACACTTATAATTGTTTTCGTTTTTTTAGAGTCAAAACCGAGGGTTATTTGAAAAACTTTCGTTATTACTCTCATCCGAACACTTCGAAATATTTTCTATTTTTTTGGTGAGGAGTGAAAATTGAGGGTTTTCTCAAGAACTTTCGTAATAACTCCCAACCAAACACTTTGAATTATTTTTCTGTTTTTTTGGGAGAGTCGAAATCGAAGTTTTTTTGAAAAAACTTTCGCAATTACTCACATCCCAACACTTTGAATTATTTTCTGTTTTTTTGGAGAGTCAACAACGATGAATTTTGAAAATTTATCACAATTACTCTCATCCCATCACTTAGAATTATTTTCGTTTTTTAGAGTCAAAATCGAGGGTTTTTTTGAAACACTTTCGCAATTACTCTCATCCCAACACTTAGAATTATTTTCTTTTTTTTGTATAGTAAAAAATTGAGAGTTTTCTGAAAAATATTCATATTTACTCTCATCCCAACACTTAGAATTATTTTATTTTTTTCGGAGAGTCAAAACCGATGGTTTTTTTAAAACGTTCTCAATTACTCTTATCCCAACACTTATAATTATTTTCATTTTTTTTGGAAAGAGTCTAAACCGATGGTTTTCTGAAAAACTTTCGCAATTAATCTCATCCTAACACTTTAAATTATTTTCTATTTTTTTGGGAGAATCAAAACCGATGATTTTCTGAAAAACTTTCGCAATTACTCCCATCTCGAAATTTAAAATTATTTTCTAATTTTTTGGGGAGAGTAAAAACTTAGGGTTTTTTAAAAAACTTTGGCAATTACTCTCATCCCAACACTTAGAATTATTTTCTATTTAATTGAGTTGAGTCAAAACCAAGGGTTTTCTAAAAAACTTTCACATTTACTCTTATCTCTACATTTAGTATTAAATCCGATTTTTTTAGGAGAGTTTGAACCGAAGGTTTTTTAAAAAACTTACATAATCACTCCCATTCCATCACTTAGAATTATTTTCAGTTTTTTTTAGAGTCAGAATCGAGGGTTTCTAAAAAACTTTCGCAATTATTCATATCCAACATTTATATTTATTTTCTGTTTTTTTGAGGAGAGTCAAAACCAAGGGTTTTCTTGAAAAACATTCTCAATTACTTCCCATACCAACGATTAGAATTATTTACGTGATTTTTAAAGTCAAAACCGAGAGTTTTTTGAAAATATTCGCAATTACTCTTATCCCAACACTTAGAAATTATTTAATAGTTGTTTTGGGAAAGTCAAAACCGAAGATTTTTTTTTAAACTTTCGCAATTACTCTCATTCCAACCCTTTGAATTATTTTCTGTTTTTTTGGTGAGAGTAAAAACAGAGGGTTTTGAAAAACATTCGCAATTACTCACATTCAAACACTTAGAATTATTTTCTGTTTTTTTTTGGTAGAGTCATAACCGAGGGTATTTTAAAAAACTTTGTAATTAATCTCATTTTAACACTTAGAATTATTTTTTGTTTTTTGAGGAGAGTCAGAACCAAGGGTTTTCTAAAATAATTACTTATATCTTAACACTTAGAATAATTTTCATTCTTTTAGTGTCAAAATCGAGGGTTTTTTGAAAAACTTTTGTAATTACTCTCTTCCCAACACTTAGAATTATTTTTTGTTTTTCTGGGTAGATCAAAACCGAGGTTTTCTGAAAGACTTTCACATTTACGCTTATCTCAACACTTAGAATTATTTTCGGTTTTTTTAGGAGAGTCAGAACTGAGGATTTTTTGAAAATTTTCGCAATTACACGCATCCCAACACTTATAATTGTTTTCGTTTTTTTAGAGTCAAAACCAAGGTTATTTGAAAAACTTTCGTTATTACTCTCATCCGAACACTTAGAAATATTTTCTATTTTTTTTGGTGGGGAGTGAAAACTGAGGGTTTTCTCAAGACTCATAATAACTCCCATCCCAACACTTTGAATTATTTTTCTGCTTTTTTGGGAGAGTCGAAATTGAAGTTTTTTTGAAAAACTTCACAATTACTCACATCCCAACACTTTGAATTATTTTCTATTTTTTTGGAGAGTCAACAAAGATGATTTTTTAAAAATTTATCACAATTACTCCCATCCATTCACTTAAATTTTTTTTCGTTTTTTTAGAGTCAAAATGGAGTGTTTTTTTGAAAAACTTTCGCAATTACTCTCATCCCAACACTTAGAATTATTTACTTTTATTTGGTATAGTAAAAAATTGAGAATTTTCTGAAAAACATTCATATTTACTCTCATCCCAACACTTAGAATTATTTTCATTTTTTTCGGAGAGTCAAAACCGATGGTTTTTTTGAAAAATGTTCTCAATTACTCTTATCCCAACACTTATAATTATTTTCTTTTATTTTGGAAAGAGTCAGAACCGATGGTTTTCTGAAAAACTTTCGTAATTAATCCCATCCCAACACTTTAAATTATTTTCTATTTTTTTGGGAGAATCAAAACCGAGGATTTTCTGAAAAACTTTTGCAATTACTCTCATCCCGTAATTTAAAACTATTTTCTAATTTTTTGGGGAGAGTCAATACTTACTTAGGGTTTTTAAAAAACTTTGGCAATTACTCTCATCCCAACACTTAGAATTATTTTATGTTTATTTGAGTTAAGTCAAAACCAAGGGTTTTCTAAAAAACTTTCACATCTACTCTTATCCCTACATTTAGAATTAAATCCAGTTTTTTTAGGAGAGTTTGAACTGAAGGTTTTTTTTATAAAACTTACGTAATTACTCTCATTCCATCACTTAGAATTATTTTCAGTTTTTTTAGGAGAGTCAGAACCGAGGGTTTCTGAAAACTTTCGCAATTATTAATATCCAACATTTATATTTATTTTCTGTTTTTTTGAGGAGAGTCAAAACCAAGGGTTTTCTTGAAAAAATTTCACAATTACTTCCCATACCAATGATTAGAATTATTTACGTGTTTTTTAGAGTCAAAACCGATAGTTTTTTGAAAAAACATTGACAATTACTCTTATCCCAACACTTATAAATTATTTTCTGTTTTTTTGGAAAAGTCAAAACCGATGGTTTTTTTGAAAAACTTTCGCAATTACTCTCATCCCAACACTTAGAATTATTTTATATTTTTTTGGTGAGAGTAAAAACATAGGGTTTTGAAAAACATTCGCAATTACTCACATTCAAACACTTAGAATTATTTTTATGTTTTTTGGGTAGAGTCATAACCGAGAGTTTTTTAAAAAACTTCGTAATTAATCTCATTTTAACACTTAGAATTATTTTTTGTTTTTTTGGGGAGAGTCAGAACCGAGGGTTTTCTAAAAAAATTTGCAATTACTCATATCTTAATACTTAGAATAATTTTCGTTCTTTTAGAGTCAAAATCGAGGGTTTTTTTCAAAAACTTTCGTAATTACTCTCATTACAACACTTAGAATTATTTTCTGTTTTTTTAGGTAGAGTCAAAACCGAGGGTTTTCTGAAAAACTTTTACATTTACGCCTATCTTAACACTTAGAATTATTTTCGGTTTTTTTTAGGAGAGTCAAAATTGAGGATTTTTTGAAAATTTTCGCAATTACACCCATCCCAACACTTATAATTGTTTTCGTTTTTTTAGAGTTAAAACTGAGGGTTATTTGAAAAACTTTCGCAATTTCTCTCATCCGAACACTTAAAAATATTTTCTATTTTTTGGTGGGGAGTGAAAACTGAGGGTTTTCTCAAGAACATTCGTAATAATTCCCTTCCCAACACTTTGAAATATTTTTCTATTTTTTGGGAGAGTCAAAATCGAAGTTTTTTTGAAAAACTTTCACAATTACTCACATCCCAACACTTTGAATTATTTTATGTTTTTTGATGAGTCAACAACAATTTTATGCACCTATCAATATATAGTTTTCTAATGGAATCATACTCAAATGATATCTCGAACTATCAACAGATAGAATTTTGGTGACCTAACTATAATTAGGGTTTGAACAGGATTGTGCACGAACAATCTCACATACCTAACTATAATTAGGGTTTAAACGGGATTATGTACGAACAATCTCACGTACCTATCAATAGATAGAGTTTTGAATACCTAACTACAATTAGGGTTTAAACGGGACTGTGTACAAATAATCTCTCGTACCTATCAACATATAGAGTTTAGGATACATAACTAAAACTAGTGTTTAAACGGGATTGTGTGCGAACAATCTCACGTACCTATCAACAAATAGGGTTTAGAATACCTAACTACACATAGGTTTTTTAGCAGAATCGTATAAAAACATTATATCGCACCAATCAACAAATAGGGTTTTGAAGACATAACTATAATTAGGGTTTAAACGGGATTATGTACGAACAATCTCATGTACCTAAATAGGGTTTGAAATCCGATATTTGACAATTTCTAGCTTTATGTATGGACAAATGACTCATGTTTTTGGACAAAGAAACATTTTTGTTTCTCCAATTCCTACCCTGGAAAGTGGAGCAGGAGTAGCGTACAGCTATAGCACGTGGGTAGGAGAAATGCTAGATTCAAGCGTACTGCTTGAACAGAGCATTAGACGTATTTCAGTTAGACGGATCATTCTAATGAAATAAGTCAACTCCTTTTGATGAAAAACGTCTATTAGACCGCCTAGTCTAATATAGTTAGACTTGCATCTAATTTACATAACCATTAGACGGGTACGTCTAACTCCACTAAGTTAGACTACCACGTCTAATTCCGGTTCTACCTCAGACTAATCTGAAGGAGTTAGACTCACGTCTAACTTTCACTAATTAGACAACCCGTCTAATTATTACATAACCATTAGACTAGCACGTCTAACTCCACTGAGTTAGACTACCACGTCTAATTCCGGTTCTACCTCAGACTAATCTGAAGGAGTTAGACTCACGTCTAACTTTCACTAATTAGGCAACCCGTCTAATTATTACATAACCATTAGACTGGCACGTCTAACTCCACTGAGTTAGACTACCACGTCTAATTCCGGTTCTACCTCAGACTAATCTGAAGGAGTTAGACTCACGTCTAACTTTCACTAATTAGACAACCCGTCTAATTATTACATAACCATTAGACTGGCACGTCTAACTCCACTGAGTTAGACTACCACATCTAATTCCGGTTTACCTCAGACTAATCTGAAGGAGTTAGACACACGTCTAACTTTCACTAATTAGACAACCCGTCTAATTATTACATAACCATTAGACTGGCACGTCTAACTCCACTGAGTTAGACTACCACGTCTAATTCCAGTTCTACCTCAGACTAATCTGAAGGAGTTAGACTCACGTCTAACTTTCACTAATTAGACAACCCGTCTAATTATTACATCTATTAGACTTACACGTCTAATTCTATTAGACTCACATCTAATTCTGTGTATTCATTAGACTATCCGTCTAATTCTTTGCACATCTATTAGACTTACATGTCTAACTCCGATGAGTTAGACTGTACGTCTAATTCTATTAGACTCACGTCTAATTCTATTAGACTTACGTCTAATTCCGTGTATTCATTAGACTATCTGTCTAATTCTTTACACATCTATTAGACTTACACGTCTAACTCCGATGAGTTAGACTGTACGTCTAATTCTATTAGACTCACGTCTAATTTACACGTCTATTAGACTGCACGTCTAACTTTGATGAGTTAGACTGTGAGTCTAATTCTATGCGAATGAAAATCAAGATCGGTCTAATGGCCCTTATTAGATCCAAGTCTAGAGACATGTTGTCTCAATACACCTGTATTGAAACTTATAAATTATTTCATCATCAAAATATTAGGGGATAAATTATTTCAACACCTAGTCAAAATAATTTGACCCAACAATTTCCCCCTTTTTGATGAAGAAATTGCAAACATGCATACATATAACAAGACATGCATTCATCCAATAAATAAACAAACAACTTTTTCACTTACACCAATCATTCAAAAGAACCAGTATTCGAAAAACTTATCAAAAACCATGTTCAATAAAGTTAAACAGAGTAAAAGAAAAGAGATCATTGTTCTTCCCTTTTTACTCGAGGATTGGTTGGACTCATTTCTTGCCCGGGAAGCATGTTCATGAAATGAGGATAGCCGCGACCACCACGACCTCCTACATTCGATCTTCCTCCACGCTCAGCAACACTGCCACGTCCACCTTGATCAACATTAGACAGCCTACTCCGGCCGCCTCCATTTCTTCCACCACGCTCAGAACCACTTAGACCACCACCTCTCTTGGTTGGCTTAGGATTGTCATCAGAACTTGGGGCCCGCCTGGATCTGGTCCCGGTTGCTACACCATCGTTCCTCCTGCTTGACTCACCTTGAACTGGTTGAGGTTGAGCACTTTCAGCATTGCCCAAGGCATCCTCCTTAGCTTGAAACTTCCTGGCAATGTTCTCAGCAAAAGCTTTTCGTTCATTGTCATTTATGTTCATGCAACCTTGCATTTCTACCAGCTGATTTTTCACCAAACTGAAATCTTCCAGGTTTTCCTTGTGGCGTTCGTCATTGATGTGTCTCTCAATGTCAAAAAGTTCACTTTGGTGGTTGAAGCTTTCCTGTTGAAATTTTGAAAATTTACATTCGAGACATGAGTCTCATAAGTATTCATCTTCAGGGTCTTATCCAGCTCAGTTAGGATCTTGAAGATGTTGCTGAAATTTTCTCTTTCCTCTTCCCTAGAGATCATTGACTGACACATAGTCTGTTGTATTGAGGAGAGCATAGACCTCATAGATCTTAACATTTTATTTCCTCCAGCAGATGGACCTTCGTGAGAGGAAACTTCTTCAGACTCTACAACCATACTTTGAATAGGCTCAAAGTTTGTATGAACCTGCAAGGATTGCTCAGGCTGATTTACTTCAGCATCCTTAGTCGCTTTCTCTTGTGCCTCTTCTTCGTCAATTTCTCTTTGTGCCCTTTAAAATCTTTCGAGCAAACTTCCAGAATAGTGACGGGGAGTGGTTATGTTTTCGTGAACACTTCTCACAACACCATCAGGAAATAGGTAAGACTTAACAATCTTTGATTGCTCATCTTGTTCCTCCTTATACGAGGAACTTTCTTCTTCATCATTCTTCTCATTAGAGGGTTCTCCCTCAGTTCTTGCGGTTTCAGGATGATTTACTTCAGCCAATTTCTCTTGAACACCCTCTGTTCTCGCAACAGGGTTACAATTTCATCTTATTCAATAGGAGCTTTCAAAGCCTCCTCAGCTACATCTTCCAAGATTGCTTCTTCAACATTTGTCTCAGGAGCTTGTTCAGTCTCTTGAACATTCACTATTTCTTCATTTTCATTAGGAAGCTCTTGAACAGGATGATTTTGAATGCGTCTCTCTTCGGTAGAAGGATTCCCAAATTCGATCGGGAGAGCAGCATCTGATTCATCAGCGTTTAGAATGTCCATTGCCTCTTCTTCGTTGAGCGGTTCCGCGTCAGAGCAATCGGCGCCATGAATGTATCTTGAAGCAGCAGAAACATAGCTTTCCATGATGTCATTCAACTTCTTCAGTACTTTGGCTTCAACATCAGCTCCTCTTGCGTCAGGGTTGAAGTTTGCTTTCCTGGCTTCATAGATTGGAAACATGGCTTTTCCAAGAATGCAAGCTTCCACCAGTTCTCTTTTGTTCAATGTTTCACCCACATCTGAAGTTCTTGCCCATTTCAGGACTTTCTTCTCGTTTGCCACTCTCTTCTTCCATTCTTTCGTTATGGCAGCATTGGATAGAGAGTCGTTGTACTTAGAGGACAGCCTCTCAGTACACCAGGAATCATAGATTCCTAACTTTTCAGATGAAAGAACTTTTTCTTGATCCAAAATGAGATCAACGATTCCTCTTGCTTCAGACACCTTCTCAAGAGCTTAAAAAGCAGTAGAATTCCCTTTTCCAACAATCTCTACAGGTTTTGGAGCTGGTCTAGGTTCACCAATAACGATTCCTTTTGTCCCTTTCCTGGCCCGCAACAGTTCGAATGCAGATTGGGGTTTTAGACAGAGCTCAGTAGGAAGCTCTCTACAGACAATTTTTCCGACCACCAAGGAGTCCTTGGGAGCAGGAATGATGGGTTCACCAGCAACAAGGGTAGGAACAACACCCTGTTCTGGTATAGACGACTTTGTAGCACCGGCATCTACCTGATCAGATTGAGTAACAGGGGACTCCGCCCTGTTAATAGATTCAACATTTGGACCGGATGACTCAACAGTATGCCCTTCAGCAGATTCTCTCAAGGGAGATAAAACAGATTCAGCTTGTTCCATTTCGGGAACAACAAATTTTGGCATAGCAGACAAAGACTTTGAAGACGTTACCTTAGCAGATTTAGACGCGCGGGGCGCCTTTGTCTTCTTCTCCTTTGAGGCACAAGACCTCAAAGGTTTCCTCAAGAAGGTTGAGGGAGTAGATAACGATGTCATCGGGGTTGCAGCAAGTACGCCTGGACCTTGCTTTACCCTTGAATCGACAGATTCCGTGTCCTTCTGACTTGGACTTTTCATGCTGGAGGAACTGGCCTCCGATTCATTCACAATTCTGGTTCTCTTTGCCCCTATAGACATAACAGAAGCAGAGGCCTTTGATCGAGTGGAAGGCCTTCCACCAGTCTGGAAGCTAGAAGCTCTAGATGCAGACTCTAGGTTGTTCTTCATCCTAATCAGAGTGCTGGCCACCGTAGAAGCAGTAAAAACTCTTACGGAGTTAATCTGCGCCGGTTCGCCGACAGGAACCCCCAAAAACTTCAACAGGTGGCTTAGTTGAGCCACATACGTGATACTCTCCTTGTTCGTCTGGCTGATGGAGTAACACAGATTCTGAAACAGGGTATGACCGCATTTCACTTGGATTCCTTTAGAAATGGCGCACATATAGTCAAAACGGTCTTGACTATAGAGATTGAAAGAGCCGGCCTTCCTCTGCAGCGCCTTCGCTACCACGTCGTTTAGGAGAACAAAGTGGGGTTTGAATACCTTCTTATATCCATTCACATGGATCTTAGAACCGTCAGCGGAGAACGAGGTCTTCAATTCCTCCATGATTTCTAAAGGGAGCACCAAGTCGAACAGATGACCCTCCATTGGAAGTTCAAAGAACTCCGCATACACCGCTTCATCAAAAGAGATCTCTTTTCCGTTAACGGTTGTTACGATGGAATCATCCACCATAACTGTCGTTTTGAAGAACTCGCGAACTTCATCTTCATAGAAGATGAAAGGTCCGCCCAGATACTTCCTCAACCCAGAATATTCTAGGGTTTGGAACATCTTCACTATCTCCGGCTGATCAAAGGAATACACCGATGGAAAGTCCACCTCCAGAGTACAGTGACCGAGCGTGATTTTCTTCACCATTTTGAGAGAATGTGAATCGATACGATATTTCAAAGAGTTTTAGTGAGAGAAATGCAAGAAAACTTGGGTTCTTAAAGATTTCGAGAGATTGAAAGTTTTCAAAATCATGTAGAAATGTCCTTATATAGATGAATCATGGAAATACAGAATAACCGTCTATTCTAGGGGTATGGCCCATTAATAAATGTTAGACGTCCTTTTTCAAGAAGTAATCATTAAAAATGAGGGTATATCAGTCATTTTCTCTCAACTTGATAGACACGTGTCTTCATGTTATTAAGAGATGACTGTTCGATATTTTGAGCGGGAAAAGCAGATAGCTCTCAGCGTGTGACAATTGTCCCTAATCAGTCTAATCGACACGTAGTTAGACGTTTTTCTTACTTCACAAATAACACAGCGTCTATTAGACGGATGAGTGTATTAGACGCATACGTCTAATTCCGTGTAAATAACAAATCCGTCTAATATTTATTCGACGTTTACGTCTAATTCCGCATAAACACCACGTGTTAAACGTGTGTTTATTAGACGTGAGCATCATTTTGCTCAAGACGTAAAAACGTCTAACGTCTATTAGACGTGTCCGTCTAATTGCGTGGATATAAAATCTCAACATATAGACTTAGATGTATGGATTGTGAGCAAAAATACGTCTAAGTACATACTTTTTCTTTTAGACAACCTTGTCTAATTAGACTGATTAAAGATATTCGTCTAGAGAATATCTTTAATTCCAAAGAAATTTTTCTTCTCAAAAATGAATATGGACATTAGAGTTTTATAAACAATTTTTGTGTTCCAAAGACCAAAAACATTTTTAACAAATAAAAACAATTATTCTTCCAGAATGGCAAGTGCAATTGTTGATCTTCCAAGCTGTGTACTCAGATGAGTACTCTTCTAGCTTCCTTCATGTTATCCTCTTGCATCACCTACAAAATAAACTATTTACAAATCTTGGTACCCATACTCAATTGGGTCCTCGATCAATTAGTCCCTTAGGAATCCATATTTGAGTTATTCTGATGGATTTCTCATTTTGAGTTGTGATTAATGCGTATGTTTTTTACTTTGCAGACGACTTTCTGCTAGCCATTGATCCTTTAGCTTTTGAAGAAGATTTTCTTTTAAAATTCCTTGACTTAGAGTCAGGTTTTAAATTACCAGACTTATTAGCCTTTTCAAGTTTATTCTTAAGCCAGCTAACAATTGGTGGAACATAAACTATTTCATTTTTGAAAGCAACTTCTTCATGAATAGGATCAGATTCAATGTCAGTCATACTTCCTTTGACAAAACTTATTGGCTTAAGTTTGTCATTTGGCTTTGACTTTTTGCATGACAGGTTAGGATCATTGTTATCAAATCCCAATCCGAATCTTGATCCAGCAGGTTTCAACATGCTGATCTGATATCTGAAAGCATCACCAGACCTTGTCCATGCACAGACAACATAGTTAAGCCTTTTGTTTTCAGATGAAAGAGTTTGAATCTGTTCTTTGAGCATCTCATTTTCAGATGAGATCTCTTCAATTTTCTTTTCAAAAACATGTGACTCTTCCTCTTTAGAAAGATTTGTTTTATTTAAATCTGATGAAGATTTAGTTTCATTTAGAGATTCTGCTAGCTTTCTATACTCGATGACCATTTCATCTAGTGCAGCTACCAGTTGTTCCCTTGAAAACCTTTCGGAGGAGAAATCAAATACCTCAGTTTCCTGATTTCCTTCCTCATCTTCTCTGGCCACATCTTCTTCATCGCTTTCACTGGATGAGAAGTACGAGCCACGGCTGCTTCCTCTGTTCTTTCCGTCACCGGCCATAAGAGCCTTCATCTCTTTTCCATCTTTCTTGGCATCTTCACGCTTTGGCTTCCGGAATTCCGATGCGTAATGACATTTAATACCATAGTTAAAACAAGTAACATTAGCTTTAGATTTTCTATTATCATTAGAATTTGAAGAGTTTGAGTTAGAGTTGCTCTTCTTCATGAAGTCGCCAAACTTCTTCACAAAGAGAGACATGGCATCGCTGATCAGCTGTTGAGCTACCATCTTCACGTCCGGAGCAGTTGGTGGCTCTTCAGCAGTTACCAACGCCTTGGCAATAATAACGGACGAGGGTTGATCTTCTTCCATCCTACAGTTCAGCTCGAACTCCTAGGCCTTGAGGTCAGCGAAGAGATCAAAGAGAGAGATCTTGTTCAGATCTTTGGATTCTATCATTGTCATAGTCTTTATGTCTCATTCCCTTGGAAGAGCACGCATGACCTTGATAGCAAGCTCCCGGTTGCTATAGGTCTTGCCTAGGATGGACAGAGAGGAGACGATCTTGCTGAATCTGGTGTCGAACTCGTTCATTGTTTCACCAGGACGCATTTTGAAGCTGTCGAACTGTTGAGTGGCAACCATGATCTTGTTTTCCTTGGTTTGCTCGTTGCCCTCACACAGTTGAGTGAGTCTGTCCCAGACCTCTTTGGCAGTATCACATTCGATGATGTAGTTGAACATACTGTCATCGAGAGATCTGTACAGAACATCAAGAGCCATGTTGTAGAGGTTGTTCTGCCTCTTTTCATCAGCAGTCCAGTCGGTCTTCTCCTTATCAATCTTGATAGGACTTTCTGTGACAACACTCCACATGTCATCATGAAGAGAAGAGAGATGAGCACGGACTCTTTTCTTCCAAGCAATGTAGTTTTCACGAGAGAAGGTTGGAATGGCTGTAGCACTGGCATCTTTGGGTATGTTTGACATTTTTCAGGAAAGGCTTGAGAATAGAAACAGGACTCTGATACCAATTGATAGGATCGGCTTTATCAATAGAGATGGGGGTCTAGCTAAAGATGAAGGCTTATAAAAAACGGTTTGATAGAAAACCTGTTATGGATCAATATCTCTTTCTATTCTACGAAAACTTGTGTAAACACTTGAAATAGATTCAAGGCGGAATTGTTTACTTGGGTTTGAAGCACAAGATGAAATAAGAAAAGATGACAGAAAGGAAGAACACAGCAGTTTGTTTATGTATGTTCGGAGAAACTCTCCTACGTCACTCCTTCTTCCAACCACCGGAAGGATTCACTATATGATAAGAATCAAACACGGTTTACACACACACTTAGCTCACTATTGAACAGAACACTTTCTGTTCAATTACAAGAAGATGAAGAATATCACTCAGCTAATGGTGTTTTGATTTTAGCTCTCTCTCTCGATTCACACACAGTACAATCAGAAAGAAGCTACACCGAATAAGTTTAGTAAGCAAGATGATTGAGTAGTCTCTCTCTGCAAAATCAGAATGCTTGTTCGTAAGATTGGTTGAGGCAGAAAACAGGTGCTTCGTCCATTGCTCTAAGGATTGATTAAATACTGAGCAGGAGTTAACGGTCGAATCTTTCAAGAATGAACGTGGCGCTCTTCAATTGGAAAGCCTCCATTGTACACAACAGGTTCTGAGCACAAGGATCGTGGCCGTACCGAACTGGTAGTGCGCCGAATATTCCATCAGGGATGTACCTACAAAATGGGTAATGTGAGGAAAATTCTCTTACGTGGCATTCTTTGATTGGATGCATATAGCTGTTGTACTAATCTTCACTAGAAAGTGGAGCAGGAGTAGGGTACAGCTATAGCACGTGGGTAGGAGAAATGCTAGATACAAGTGTACTGCTTGAACAGAGCATTAGACGTATTTCAGTTAGACGGATCAGTCTAATGAAATAATTCAACTCCTTCTGATGAAAAACGTCTATTATACCGCCAGGTCTAATATAATTAAACTTGCGTCTAATTTACATAACCATTAGACGGGTACGTCTAACTCCACTGAGTTAGACTACCACGTCTAATTCTGGTTCTACCTCAGACTAATCTGAAGGAGTTAGACTCACGTCTAACTTTCACTAATTAGACAACCCGTCTAATTATTACATAACCATAAGACTGGCACGTCTAACTCCACTGAGTTAGACTACCACGTCTAATTTTGGTTCTACCTCAGACTAATCTGAAGGAGTTAGACTCACGTCTAACTTTCACTAATTAGACAACCCGTCTAATTATTACATAACCATTAGACTGGCACGTCTAACTCCACTGAGTTAGACTACCACGTCTAATTCCGGTTCTACCTCAAACTAATCTGAAGGAGTTAGACTCACGTCTAAATTTCACTAATTAGACAACCCGTCTAATTATTACATAACCATTAGACTGACACGTCTAACTCCACTGACTTAGACTACCACGTCTAATTCCGGTTCTACCTCAGACTAATCTGAAGGAGTTAGACTCACGTCTAACTTTCACTAATTAGACAAGCCATCTATATATTACATAACCATTAGACTGGCACGTCTAACTCCACTGAGTTAGACTACCACATCTAATTCCGGTTCTACCTCAGACTAATCTGAAGGAGTTAGACTCACGTCTAACTTTCACTAATTAGACAACCCGTCTAATTATTACATAACCATTAGACTGACACGTCTAACTCCACTGAGTTAGACTACCACGTCTAATTTCGGTTCTACCTCAGACTAATCTGAAGGAGTTAGACTCACGTCTAACTTTCACTAATTAGACAAGCCGTCTAATTATTACATAACCATTAGACTGGCACGTCTAACTCCACTGAGTTAGACTACCACGTCTAATTCCGGTTCTACCTCAGACTAATCTGAAAGAGTTAGACTCACGTCTAACTTTCACTAATTAGACAACCTGTCTAATTATTACATCTATTAGACTTACACGTCTAATTCTATTAGACTCACGTCTAATTCCGTGTATTCATTAGACTATTCGTCTAATTCTTTGCACATCTATTAGACTTACACGTCTAACTCCAATGAGTTAGACTGTACGTCTAATTCTATTAGACTTACGTCTAATTCCGTGTATTCATTAGACTATCCGTCTAATTCTTTACACATCTATTAGACTTACACGTCTAACTCCGATGAGTTAGACTGTACGTCTAATTCTATTAGACTCACGTCTAATTCCATTAGACTTACGTCTAATTTACACGTCTATTAGACTGCACGTCTAACTCCGATGAGTTAGACTGTGAGTCTAATTCTATGCGAATGAAAGTCAAGATCGGTCTAATGGCCCTTATTAGATCCAAGTCTAGAGACATGTTGTCTCAATACACCTGTATTGAAACTTATAAATTATTTCATCATCAAAATATCAGGGGATAAATTATTTCAACACTTAGTCAAAATAATTTGACCCAACAATTTCCCCTTTTTGATGAAGAAATTGCAAACCTGCATACATATAACAAGACATGCATTCATCCAATAAATAAACAAACAACTTTTTCACTTACACCAATCATTCAAAAGAACCAGTATTCGAAAAACTTATCAAAAACCATGTTTAATAAAGTTAAACAAAGTAAAAGAAGAGAGATCATTGTTCTTCCCTTTTTACTCGAGGATCGGTTGGACTCATTTCTTGCCCGGGAAGCATGTTCATGAAATGAGGATAGCCGCGACCACCACGACCTCCTACATTCGATCTTCCTCCACGCTCAGCAACACTGCCATGTCCACCTTGATCAACATTAGACAGACTACTCCGGCCGTCACCATTTCTTCCACCACGCTCAGAACCACTTCGACCACCACCTCTCTTGGTTGGCCTAGGATAGTCATCAGAACTTGGGGCCCGTCTGGATCTAGTCCCTGTTGCTACACCATCGTTCCTCCTGCTTGACTCACCTTGAACTGGTTGAGGTTGAGCACTTTCAGTATTGCCCAAGGCATCCTCCTTAGCTTGAAACTTCCTGGCAATGTTCTCAATAAAAGCTTGTCGTTCATTGTCATTTCTGTTCATGCAACCTTGCATTTCTACCAGCTGATTTTTCACCAAACTGAAATCTTCCGGGGTTTCCTTGTGGCGTTCGTCATTGATGTGTCTCTCAATGTCAAAAAGTTCACTTTGGTGGTTGAAGCTTTCCTGTTGAAATTTTGAAAATTTACATTCGAGACATGAGTCTCATAAGTATTCATCTTCAGGGTCTTATCCAGCTCAGTTAGGATCTTGAAGATGTTGCTGAAATTTGCTCTTACCTCTTCCCTAGAGATCATTGACTGACACATAGTCTGTTGCATTGAGGAGAGCATAGACCTCATAGATCTTAACATTTTATTTCCTCCAGCAGATGGACCTTCGTGAGAGGAAACTTCTTCAGACTCTGCAGCCATACTTTGAATAGGCTCAAAGTTTGTATGAACCTGCAAGGATTGCTCAGGCTTATTTACTTCAGCATCCTTAGCCGCTTTCTCTTGTGCCTCTTCTTCGTCAATTTCTCTTTGTGCCCTTTCAAATCTTTCGAGTAAACTTCCAGAATAGTGACGGGGAGTGGTTATGTTTTCGTGAACACTTCCCACAACACCATCAGGAAATATGTAAGACTTAACAATCTTTGGTTGCTCATCCTGTTCCTCCTCATACGAGGAACTTTCTTCTTCATCATTCTTCTCTTTAGAGGGTTCCCCCTCAGTTCTTGCGGTTTCAGGCTGATTTACTTAAGCTAATTTCTCTTGAACACCCTCTGTTCTCGCAACAGGGGTTACAATTTCATCTTCTTCAATAGGAGCTTTCAAAGCCTCCTCAGCTACATCTTCCAAGATTGCTTCTTCAACATTTGTCTCAAGAGCTTGTTCAGTCTCTTGAACATTCACCATTTCTTCATTTTCATTAGGAAGCTCTTGAACAGGATGATCTTGAATGCGTCTCTCTTCGGCAGAAAGATTCCCGAATTCGATCAGGAGAGCAGCATCTGATTCATCAGCGTTTGGAATGTCCATTGCCTCTTCTTCGTTGAGCGGTTCCGCACCAGAGCAATCGGCGCCATGAATGTATCTAGAAGCAGCAAAAACATAGCTTTCCATGATGTCATTCAGCTTCTTCAGTACTTTGGCTTCAACATCAGCTCCTCTTGCGTCAGGGTTGAAGTTTGCTTTCCTGGCTTCATAGATTGGAAACAGGGCTTTTCCAAGAATGCAAGCTTCCACCAGTTCTCTTTTGTTCAATATTTCACCCACATCTGAAGTTCTTGCCCATTTCAGGACTTTCTTCTCGTTTGCCACTCTCTTCTTCCATTCTTTCGTTATGGCAGCATTGGATAGAGAGTCGTTGTACTTAGAGGACAGCCTCTCAGTACACCAGGAATCATAGATTCCTAACTTTTCAGATGAAAGAACTTTTACTTGATCCAAAATAAGATCAACGATTCCTCTTGCTTCAGACACCTTCTCAGGAGCTTAAAAAGCAGTAGACTTCCCTTTTCCAATAATCTCTACAGGTTTTGGAGCTGGTCTAGGTTCACCAACAAACGATTCCTTTTGTCCCTTTCCTGGCCCGCAACAGTTCGAAGGCGGATTGGGGTTTCAGACAGAGCTCAGCAGGAAGCTCTCTACAGACAATTTTTCCGACCACTAAGGAGTCCTTGGGAGAAGGAATGATGGGTTCACCACAACAAGGGTAGGAACAACACCCTGTTCTGGTATAGACGACTCTGTAGCACCGGCGGCTACCTGATCAGATTGAGTAACAGGGGACTCCGCCCTGTTAATAGATTCAACATTTGGACCGGCTGACTCAACAACAGGCCCTTCAGCAGATTCTCTCAAGGGAGAGAAAACAGATTCAGCTTGTTCCACTTCGGGAACAACAAATTTTGGCATAGAAGACAAAGACTTTGAAGACGTTACATTAGCAGATTTAGACGCGCGGGGCGCCTTTGTCTTCTTCTCCTTTGAGGCACAAGACCTCGAAGGTTTCCTCAAGAAGGTTGAGGGAGTAGATAACAATGTCATCGGGGTTGCAGCAAGTACGCATGGACCTTGCTTTACCCTTGAATCGACAGATTCCGTGTCCTTCTAACTTGGACTTTTCATGCTGGAGGAACTGGCACGTCTAACTCCACTGAGTTAGACTACCACGTCTAATTCCTGTTTTACCTCAGACTAATCTGAAGGAGTTAGACTCACGTCTAACTTTCACTAATTAGACAACCTGTCTAATTATTACATCTATTAGACTTACACGTCTAATTCTATTAGACTCACATCTAATTCCATTAGACTTACGTCTAATTCCGTGTATTCATTAGACTATCCGTCTAATTCTTTGCACATTTATTAGACTTACACGTCTAACTCCGATGAGTTAGACTGTACGTCTAATTCTATTAGATTGGCGTCTAATTCTATTAGACTTACGTCTAATTTCGTGTATTCATTAGACTATCCGTCTAATTATTTACACGTCTAACTCCGATGAGTTAGACTGTACGTCTAATTCTATTAGACTCACGTCTAATTCCATTAGACTCACGTCTAATTCCATTAGACTCACGTCTAATTCCATTAGACTCACGTCTAATTCCATTAGACTCACGTCTAATTCCATTAGACTTACGTCTAATTTACACGTCTATTAGACTGCACGTCTAACTCCGATGAGTTAGACTGTGAGTCTAATTCTATGCGAATGAAAGTCAAGATCGGTCTAATGGCCCTTATTAGATCTAAGTCTAGAGACATGTTGTCTCAATACACCTGTATTGAAACTTATAAATTATTTCATCATCAAAATATCAGGGGATAAATTATTTCAACACTTAGTCAAAATAATTTGACCCAACAATATCCCCATAAGGCATATGGCTACTTCTCATGTTAGTCCTTATACGTACTATTCATCTTTTTTATGGTCTTAATCACGTTTTTGTTTGTCACTTCGATCGCATCATTGGTTTGGGCGATGATTTGTGATGCTCGATGTTAAACTCGTCAAGAAATTGCAACACTTTTCATTGGAAGTGTTGACCATTGTCTGAAATCAGGGCATGAGGAACTCCAAATCTAGCGATGATATTAGTTCGGATGAACTTTGCCACTTGAGATGATTTCAAGACTTTATAGGAGGTTGCTTCAACCCATTTGGTGAATTAGTCTATGGCAACGAGTATGAACACATGTTTGTTTGACGCGTGAGGATAGATTTTCCCGATTATGTCGATGCCCCATTTAGAAAATGGCAAAAGAGATGTCATATTATAAAGGAACGAGATTGGTGTATACTTTAGGTTAGCATAGATTTGGCACTGATGACAGTTCCTTACATAACTCACACATTCTTGTTCGAGGTTTTGCGAATAATATCCTAAACAAAGTATTTTCTTGGCCAAAGACATTTAATTCATGTGTGGACCACATGTCCCTACATGTACTTCTTCTATGAATCTTTTGGATTCAAGATTATCTATGCAGAGTATGTTTTAACCATCGAAAGATCTAAGGTAAAGCCTATTGGCAATCCAAGCGTAGTTCGTGGAATATTGGCGCAGCACCCATTGTTCATTGGCTCGGAAATGAGAGGGATATTCTCCATACTCAATATACTTTTAGAGAGTATTGTATCAAGGCTTAGAAGCATTCTCATAGGAAGTGACTACTCCTGATTCAAAAGCAGCTCATTACTTTTGTTAGATTTTCAAAGGTTTGACTTTGATTCCATTAGGAATTTGAGTCATGGCTTCCAAAGTAGCTAGAGCATCCACGAAGAGGTTTTGTCTTCTTGGAGAGTGAACAAATGATGCTTGATCGAATTTACTCATGAGTTTGATCAAGTGGGCGTGGTAGGGCTTCAAGTTTTCTCCATTCACTTGCCACATGTCATTGTCTTAGGATATAACCAAGTTAGAGTCGCTAGCGATGTCTAGCTTGTTTCCCCTTTTACATATGTCAATTTGAGATCTGAGAGTCATGCCTCGTACTCGAACTCGTTACTGGTGACGGGATATTCAAATTTTATGGATATTGAGTTTTATGTCCCTTTTGGGTCAATTAACAAAATCTTAATTCCGTAACCCTGATTTTCAGAAGCTCTATCAAACATTAGTTTCAATGTGTCTGATGTTATACTCATAATTCCCTCGTAGGGGAATTCAAGTTCGTCTTCTAACTAAACAATGAAGGGTTGGACAGCAAGGAAGTCTGCAACAAAGCTTCCTTTGACAAACATCTGTATCGTATAGGCTATGTCGTATTCGAATAACATCATCATCCATTTGGTTAGCCTTGGTGATAGAAGAATTCGTTGGAACAATAAATGGATCAGGTTTAGTCTTGATACCAACTTTATAAGGTGGGCTTGCATGTAGTGTCTCAACCTTTTGGTGACCTATGTTAAGGCCCAAAAGATTTTCTCAATCGAAGTGTACTTAAGATCACACCCACTCATTATTTTACTAATGTAGTACATAGAAGTTTTGAGTTTGTCCTCATTTTCTTGAGCCAACAGGCTTCCTATGGTTGTGTCTGTTACAATAAGATAAAGGATTAAAGGAATGCCAGCTTTTGGCGACATGAGTATTAGAAGGAATTTTAAATAAACTTTGATTCTATCAAAGGAAAGTTGATAGTCTTCATCCCATATGAATTTTTTTATCTTTCTTCAGTAGCATAAATAGTTGATTGCATGTCATAGTAAGCTTACTAATGAATCGACTGATGTATTGGATTTTACCCAAAAATTAACGGACCTCTCTTTCGTTTTGAGGGACCGACATCGACACGATCGCTTCAATCTTAGTGGAATCAACTTCGATGCCCCTCTATATGATTAAGAAGCCTAACATTTTACCAGTTTTGACTCCGAAGATACACTTCTTTGAGTTGAGTCGTAGCTGATATTTCCTGATCCGTTGTAGAAATTTTTCAAGATTTAGGACATGTCCTTCTCGATTCTTCGATTTGACAATCATGTCGTCAACATATACTTCCACCTCTTTGTAGATCATATCGTGAAGGATCATGGTGGTTTTATTTGATAGGCGGTTCTCACGTTCTTAAGAACGAAAGTCATGACCCTATAATAGAAAGTTCATACCTCTATTATAAACGTGGTATTTTCTTTATCTTGTGAGGCCATCATTATTTGGTTATATCCTAAGAATCAGTCCGTGAATAATAATAATTCATGATCGGTGGCATGATCGACTGGTATGACAATGTGTAGTAGCGGGTAGTGATCTTTAGTGCTCACCTTATTTAGATCCCAATAATCTAAACACATGTAGTCTTGTGTCTTTCTTCAGGAATGGGACTACGTTGAAATTTAGATAGGATATTCCACTACCTTAAGAAATCCAGCTTCATGCTACTTTCGGACATCTTACCGGATTTATACTCGACTTCCTCTTTCATTTGTCTTAGCTTTTGCTTCACACGCATATCATTAGGATATAGATCAATGTGATGTCGTATGATCTTTGGATCAATTCCTAGCATGTCCTTCTATGACAAGGCGAAGACGTCTTTGTTGGTTTTCAGTAGCGCAACAAATTCCAAACGTTCTTGGGAGTTTAAACGTTGGCCGATTAGTACGTTTTGAGGATCGTCGGTCGTATTTAGATTGATTTTGATTTTAAGAAGTGTTTGGTTTCAAAGTTTAAGTTAGAGTAAACTAAAAGATCATTTTTACTCAAATATTCGAAATCTATTTCTTGTATTACATCGAGGGATTTATTACATGTAAGAGAAGATGATCCAACAAGATCATTATTCTTAAGTTTCTTATAATGTATAGTATTTAACATCTCTTTACACATGAGAGGAGAAAGAGTTCTACTTTCATCTATCACAGTATCGATGGATGAAATGGAGTCGGTATCTTGAGAACAAAGAAAGCTAGATTCTTGAGCTAGACTGGCTTTCCTGGGAATCCAAGCCAAGCTTTGGAGGGTGTCGCGCCAATAGTCTGTTCTTTTTCTAATCATGCAAATAGAAGAGTTATGATTATGAGTACAATCTAAAAATATTTCGAGACCTAAAAAACGTGTAAATCTAGGTTAGTAAAGGGTTCGGGGAAGTCAAACCATAGTGTCCTTTAACCCTCGCGGATGAACTGTCCATTCAAGTTTTTTGGAACAGCTATGTGTCGTTTGGATATCCTTTTCTTGTAGATTTCTTCGAATCCTGTAGGGATGTATCCTAGACTATGTCGATCCATGTTAAAATATGGTTGTGGTAATCATGCCATGCCTTCGGCATTTGGGCCTAAGCCCGTGCTAGGGAAATATCTCATTTGACGCATCATTCTAATTGAGGAGAGGCTAAATATACTAATGACATGATGCTTGGATGAGTCTTTACCTTCTAAGAGGATTGGGCATATCTCAAACTCATTTAATTCAACCTTAGGGGTGTCAATGAGGGTAGAACCTATGACTGATGTTGTGTCTATCTCGTCGTTGACTATGATGACTTGGTCATTGGCGATGAACCTGAGTTTTTGGTATAGGGTAGAGGCTAAAGCCTTGGCTTGATGAAGTCATGGTCTTCCTAAGATCAAGTTATAGGACAACTGCATGTTGATGACACAAAAATCAACCTAGAAGGGGATGTCAACCGCTCGGACGATGCACTTGAAGCAACCCATTATTTTATGGTGAGAGTTGTCAAAACCTCTTACCCACAGGCCAGATGGTGTGATCTTGTCTCGGGATACACTCATTTTCTCAAAAGTCCTCCAAGGACATAAGTTGAGAGCGGATCCATTGTCTATCAAGACCATTGAAATAGTCTTTCCCTCCATTTATACAAAAATGTAGAGGGCTTTGTCATGATTTGTTTCAACTGTTGGAAGATCCTTGTCTTAGAAGCCAATCATGTTGTATTACAAACTAGAGGATATGATTCCTACTAGCTTTTCAGGGGTGGTGTTGGAAGAGACGTTAGCCTTATTTAACTCATTGAGGACTACTTTCCTGTGCTCGATAAATTACATCATGATTTCCCATATAGAAATGTTAGCATCTTTCCTTTTCAGTTGATTGAGGAGATTGTCTCTTGGGTTAAGAGCTCAAAGCTCATCTTCCCTTTTAATTCATACAGTAAGCTGGGAGGTGAATGGCACATTGGTCGGTGTAGTTTTCATAAAACTGGGCTGAAAATTTGTTCCACCACACATTGCCACAATGTCAATCAAGGCGTAGATGTGGGCAGTCGTTTTTGACTTCCACCATTCAAAAGTCTCACCGGAGCAGGCTTTAGACTTCTCTTTGGGTCAGGGATCGATCATGTTGATATTTAGTTCAGTGTTATGGATCAAGTCCAATAACACATTGTAGTCAAGATATGCTTTGTCAGTGGTGAGCATATTGACTTTGTGATCCGATAACGGATTCTTTACTCTATTTCTAGCTTGGTGATCACGTTTAAATAGATCAAATCCTGGAATAGGTGTTTGAGGGCACTACAACTGTCATTAGTGTGGCCATTTACTTGGTGATAGTCGCACCAAGCGTTCTCATACTTTCCCAAGATGGATTTGTCTGTTCTTGGGAAAGGATTTGACGAGATTATTTTCCTAAATAATCTTCATTTCCTAACTTAAAGGCATCGATAGGTCGACAAACACTCTAGGGGTTTAGGAACTATTGGAGGTGTGCCTTGGTAGGAGTAGTTGTATCTATTTTGGTTAATGTCAATCAAGGCGTAGATGTGGGCAGTCGTTTTTTACTTCCACCATTCAAAAGTCTCACCGGAGTAGGCTTTAGACTTCTCTTTGGGCCAGGGATCGATCATGTTGATATCTAGTTCGGTGTTATGGATCAAGTCCAATAACACATTGTAGTCAAGATATGCTTTTTTAATGGTGTGCATATTGACTTTGTGATCTAGTAACGGATTCTTTGCTATTTCTAGCTTGGTGATCACGTTTTAATAGATCAAATCCTAGAATAGGTGTTTGAGGGCACTACAATTGTCAGTAGTGTGGCCCTTTACTTGGTGATAGTCGCACCAAGCATTCTCATACTTTGCCAAGAAGGATCCGTTTGTTCTTGGGGAAGGGGTTTGACAAGATTATTTTTCTAAATAATCTTCATTTCCTGACTTAAAGGCATCACTAGGTCAACAAAGACTCTAGGGGGTTTAGCCTTCCTCCTCGATAGTTTCATCGAGGTTAATGCCGATTTTAGCAATTTCTTCATTGTTTGGAAAGTTTTGACGGTGATTCCAACAGAATATCGTATGTTAACGTTTTCCAGAATCATATCGATTTATCGTTGTTTGCTCGGGAGAGAATAAATTTCCTCGGTGACAAGTTTCCATCGTTCGATAAACATAGAAAATTTTTAATTTTCTCCTTATTTGATTTTCTTCAACCTATTTTCTAGTCATTCGAGGTTGAGATGCATTGAGAAGTGTTATATAAACGATGTAGTACGTTCTTTTGTGCTTTGTATATAGACTATCTTTTGTTAGTGACACTAGTGAAGAGCATCATCATCAAGATACTAAGGGAATAGGTGGAGAACAGTTGGTTCTCCGAGTCGCAATGGGGTCATTAGGAAGCGTACATTTTGAAAAAGACAAACAAAACGCTTTTTCCTATGTACTTAGATAGAGTTGAAATTTTGACACATATTGGAATAACTACTCGTTCGGCAGCTTTCATAGCGTCTTTCTAGTCATTTTGTTCTTTGGTGCTTTTGCCCTTATCTAACTTGTTTAGTTGGGCTTGCATTTCTGCATATATGGCTTGAACTTGATCCAATTGGCGTTCATATTCCGTTAGTGATGGTTGGTCAGCCGCAGGAATTTGTTTTTTCTATGAACCCAATGGGTTGATTACTTCCTCACGTTGTACCGTGGATTGGTTGATATCCTCTTCGGAGTCTTCATAGAGAGAGAATTCTTCTATAACTTTTTGACTGGTAGGACAGGGGTTAATTGGAGTGAATATAATCGGGATTGTCTAGTTAGGAAAACGAGGAGAAAAAAGTATGTTTATAGATGGAATTTGATGATTAACTAAAGAAAATGTGATCAACGCGAGTTGCTTCGTTAAATGTTGTAGAGTTTCCTTCATTTCTATGAATTCGGTCGTAGAGACTGATTCAGGTACGGAGGGTTCTTTGGCCATCTGGTGGCGTGTAAAACGTTCGTTTTTGCATCTCTCTTTCTAGGGGTCGTATTGGTTTGTCGTAGTCGTGGATTGTTGCAAGAGAAATAGGTGAGAGTTTGCAAATGTAACAAAATACAAATGCAATGAATGTGCATATAAAATGAATTCTAGAGAATGAGAATTTCTTTTTGTGATACAACTAAACAAACATAGAGTTGTTGTATTCACATACTCACTTAGTTTATTACAGACAAGACTCTCTTGTTGATATTTTACAAAGAGAGTCTAAAAGAGAAAGGTGATTGAAGGTGATCAAATACTTTAGGTCCAGCTATAGCATGTTCCCACACTAGCATCATCTTATACTTCATTTTCCTAAACCTCCTCATATTGTTGGAGGATGAGATTTAGGTACTTCATTCTCTTTGACAAGATATTCATTTGAAAAGTATCATGTTATTTTTTGAGATATCCCACATAGGATATGTAGTCGATTGGCCTATCCACAGCGAAGGCAGCTTCGATGAAGTTGTGGACAAAATACTTGAATAGTCTATGGGTATAATAGTAAGTAACTCATTCTAGACTCATAAGCATGATTAACGGCTTGCCATCTATCATAAAAGTCATTTTCTTGATGGGATACCGTGGGAGAATGTCCTAGATTTTGTCATTGCTCTATACCGGAGGTCCGGGAAAGGCTTCCTTCATTCTTCGATATTGGATAGAATGGGACATGATGCTATCATGAAGAATAGACGGTAAGCACTTAAAATTGTCAAGAAACCAAATGTAGAGGATTAAGGGGAGACCCTTTTACTCATGATAGAAGATAGACATGAGTTGGTCAGGCCCATTAGCGTTTCTGCTAGAATAGCACTAAAGGGAACTTTGTTGCCACTTCGCATTTGGTGTGCTAAATTGATGATTCTCGAGGAGGGTTTACCGTTTACTAGTGTTAGAAAGAAATGAGCCAATAGGATTGATATCGTTATCATGGATGATCCCAGAGTTAAAAGGATCTCTCCATTTCTTATTTTCATCTTAGTCCAAGTCTAGAATTCGATGTACACCCTTACGAGGATAGTATTGAATGTGACTTTGGAGTATCCATATTCCTCTTGTAATAGATTTCCTTTGGGTATTGAGTCTACGAACGGCCTCAAATAAAAAAAATGTGTTGTCTGTCAAAAGAATAGCCCAAAATTCCTATATGGTTGGGCACAAATACCTTTCACCGATGAAAGAAGCTCGTTTGACAGGGTTTCACCTTCGTTACATTTCCATCATGAAGTTGGATTTTACTTTGAAAATTATGAACCTCATGATAGGAATTAGACCATAAGATTGATATTTGTATTCATCTGCGTGAAAGTTATCAATCTAGGGAACCAGCGCGACATCCGTCAGCATGGACAATGTCTGTGACCGTAAATTCAAAACATTTACAAACATGTTTGTTTTGAAAGAAAAGAACGTGCTTATAATTCTCACTTAGACTATACATGCATACATAATACATATATAGTAGTCACATAAGGGGTTGTAGTGACAAGATCTTTTGGTTGTCTGGGCACGACAAACAACCGTCTTGGTGATAGTAACTAGGTTTTTTGTTTTAAGGGTGGAATGATAAGAGAGTTTCATTCACCGATAGTGAAAGGGATAAACCCCCTCCATAAACTAGGGAATGTCTACTCAATTGGGAATTTCTCTCTACCTCCACATTGTCTGCGTCTTATCGGACGACTCATCGCCAAGGGTGGGGTTGATCCCTGGTATTCTAGTTTTTCCTCTCGCAACATCACTCGGTTTGTAACAAGTTGTCAATCCATATTGACAATCTTTACACATAAGTGTAGAAGTATTAATCTCAGTCGAGTACTTATTTGCAAGAAGATGGTGATGCACCATTTTACACATAAATACTCTAAAATAGGGATAAAACGTATGTGTCTTTTAAGGTTTTGTACCTTGTAAGACAAGCCTATTAAGTGTGAAAACGTAATACAATATTTTAAAAACCAAGTTTATGTTTTCGAGTTAAACATTTAGTCCCCAACAAAGACGTCAGAAAGTTGTAACCCCTAGAAAAAACCCCTTTTAAGAGAGTCCTGGTAAAAAGCTCGAGGTTCGAGAAGTTCAATCTCGGTTTGCGTGTCATGAATTTTCTTTTAAAATAAAACATTATTTTTAAAAGATGTCACAGATTCCAGACATCTTTTTGAAATTAATTAAAAATAATTAATTTCGGGGGGTTTAATTTTAAATAATTTGGGGACTTATGATAATCAAATAACAGTTTGATTTTTTTAGAAAATCCTTTAGTTTAAATTAATTAAATATAATTAATTTAAAATATTATTTATTTTGAAATAGAATCACCAGTTGATTCTTTTGAAAAAATCAATAAAAGTTGACATACGCATACAAACGTATTGACTATAGTTTTCTTTTAGTTCGTAGTTGGGGATACTCGGGAAAGGGCTTTCACGCTTCATCCTCAGTACTCATTTTTAAAACGGTATCTACTTATAAAGTTGGCTTTTGAAAATTAGTTGTATAACGTGTTTTTAACCGATTATTCTCTTAGTCCTAGCCATGCTTCAAGGTTTTAACATTATTTAAAATATTGAAACAATAATATTTAAAATGTTGGAACTTGTTGTGGATGATAACTAGGGTGGAAATACCGAAAGAATATCAATCCTTTTTTAAGGCATTAGGGTTTAGAAATAAACATCAAACAAGCCTTTGTCGAAATATTTTTGTGGAAATATCCTAAAAATATTTAAAATGCATTTTCTATTTTTTGGGGGATTTTTAGAAAATGTTTTGGAGTCCCAAAATTACAAAAATAATTTTGGATTTTGAAAAATGGAACCAAACAAGCCTTAAGACCGGAGTCCTAAGATTTGGGTTCGTTTTTGTCAGTCGGGGTCCAAAGAACCTCTATCTTGGCTCGGGAGCTCTCGGTTTAGGTGCCAGAGTTCCTCAGTCAAACTGATAAGGACTCTCGATCCTTGGTTGATCTTACCGGTCTAGGTGTAAAAAACTTATCGGCCATAGACTAGCCTAGGACTAGGTTTCTCGGTCGAGGTGTAAAAACCTCTCGGTCCGGGGCTAGCTCTAGGCTAAGTTCCTTGGTCATGGGCTTAGGAGCTCTCGGTCCCAAGCTTGGGATACTCGGTCCCAAGGTTAGGCCTCTCGGTCCTGGATCTCGAGAGTCTAGGCCCCGGACTTAGACTTCGCGGTCCTAAGGTTAGTTCTCTCGGTTCTGGGTTTTGGGAGTCTCAGTCCCAGACTCAGTCGGATCTCTCGGTCCTATCTCAAGATCATCGGTCCTAGGTCTCAGTCTTAACTCAAGAATATCGGTCTAGGTCTCGGTCCTAACTCAAGAACATCGGTCCTATGTCTCGATTTTCTCGATCCTTGATCTCGGTCCAGGCCGTGGATCCTCGGTCGGATCTCTCGGTCCTAGGCTTACAAGCCTCGATCCTCAAGAACACAAGGATCCAATTTTTAAAATTTATTTTTTTAACTTTGATTCTTTGATCCAAGAGCTTGGGTAGCTTCACAAAGCTCCCAGGAACATGTTTAACATCATCTCAAGGTATGAATCGACTTGGATGATGATCAATTTGTTCAAAACAGTTTATGATCAAAACTCGATTTTTTATTTTAAAGTTGTTTAAAGTGTAATGAGCTATCAAATAGCTTATTTATACTACATATACTTAATTGGTACAAAAACAAGAACACTGGTTGTTCATTTTGATCAATTCAAGAACTCAAAATTTTCAATTTATTTTGAATTTTTTGATTTTGATCAAACATGATCATGATGGACAACATGATCCAAACAGCTGTCCAACATGTTTACAATCATGTTAGGAAGCTTTATGAGATGTGATTCAAACGAATTAACCCAAGAACAACAAGCCCGTTTTTTATATTTTTGAAATTGAAATTTGAGTTTTTGTTATTTAGTTCGATTGATCAATTCTATCATATCCAAATAGTTTATAAATCATCTTGGGATGATTTTTCAACCATAAAACACCATAAACAACAAGCATACAAGCTTATACAATTTGAAATATAAAAATTTCAAATTCAAACAGTAAATATGAATTAGAGGTTGATTGGAACCTTACCAAGGATTGGAGAACACTATTTGATCCTTAGGGAAGTTTCTGAATGTTCAGATCCGAGTTTTAAGGCTTCAAACAGAAAATTCGAAAGCTTCAAGCTTTAATGACGGATTTTTGATTTTCTTCAATTTGAAGGGTATGAGTTGGTTCCTTTTGTTCGAAATTACTTAGAGGGTATTTATACTCGTCCTAAGTTGGTTGGGAGGGTCTAGTGGCCTGAATCGACCAAAAAGGAGATATCATCCACGACTATTCGTTCTTATCCATCTAGCGTCGCATTGGAGACAAAGGTGGCGCTCAAAATGACGTCGTTTTGAGCATATTCGGAAGTTCTGGCTTGACGTTGTTGTGTTTGAGCGGTCTGTTAGCGTTCAGCTAACGGACGGTTGATGATTAGTTGTGCCCTGGGCGCGCATCTCCTCGGCTACAACGGGCTACGGGAAGCGTTCTTGGCGCTGGATGAAAATTTAGCACTAATCCGATGGTCCTGGTATGCGCTACAACTAATTTCCGTAGTTTCGGCCACATAGGATCACAAACATATATTTTTATTAAATCCTTAAGGGTTTATTTGAAATTAAATTTTCTTTCACCCTTTTGGATTTAATTTTGATCTTTTTAAATACACAAAATATTAAAATAAATATGGTAAATATTTTACCAATTTATTTTATTTTTTATTTTTATAATTTAAATAAATATTTAGTTTAAGATGAAATTGATACAACAATTAATCAAAATTATTTATTTATATCCTTTAAGTTTTCTAAAATTATTTTGAGATGGTATGAGTACAACATTTATTCCAAATAATTTTATTTTTTATTTTGGCCTTAACTCTTAATTAATTTGATTAATTAGCACAATAATTAATCCTAATTAATTATCTTAAATAGGTTTTTAGCCATGGGTTTAATTATTTTGATCTTATTTATTTAAAAATAATTCAAAATAATTATTTTAATATTACAAATTGGGATGTAGATGATAGAGATATTGATTGACTAAGTATAAACGTGTGTGGGAGGTCACAAGATTAGAGGTCGAAATTAGGATTGATGAGTAGTTTGCCGAGGGGATAAAGAGTCATATGAAAAAGTGTAAGTCACAAGATGAGAGATCGATTGGGGAGATTGATGTTTAGATTGACGAGGGATAAGAGGTATGTGAAATTGTGTGTAAGGTCATGAGATATGATTTCGATTGAGATTTAGTGGTTGGTTTGCTGGAAGCGGGGAATAATTTAAGAGGTTGATAACAAATGAGATATTAGTGGTTAAAAATATATGAATTATATGTTGATTGACCGAAATGTAAAAGTGTGTGAGGTCACGAGATTAGAGGTCAATTGTGATTAGTGAGTTATTTGTTGAGGAGACAAAGAGACATATGAAAAAGTGTGAGTAAAAAAATGAGAGGTCGGTTGAGGGATTGGTGTTGTTTTGACGAGGATAAGAGGTGTGTGAAAGTGTGTGAGGTCACGAGATGAGATGTCGATTGAGATTGGGTGGTTGGTTTACCGAAGTGGGGATAAAAAAAGACATCGTAGTAATATAAAAGAGGATGGTAATAAATGGGATATTATTGGTTAAAATGTATGAATGAGATGTTGATTAATCGAATTGTAAAAGTGTGTGAGGTCATAAGATTAAAGGTTGATTGGGATTTGTGGGTGATTTTCTGTGAATAAAGAGGAATATAAAAAAGTGTAGGTCATAAGATAAGAGGTCGATTAGTGATAAAAGAGTCGTAGTAAAGATAAAAATCATGAGATGAGAGGTGAGATTTGTGGGATAAGAGGCCGATAATAAAGGAGATATCAGTGGTTAAAAATAATATGAATAAAATTTTGATTGATCGAAATGTGAAAATGAGTGAGCTCATCATATTAGAGGTCAATTGAGATTGGTGGTTGATTTGTCGAATGTGATAAGAGGCATGTGAAAATGTGAGGTCATGATATGAGAGGTCGATTGAGATTTGTGGTTAATTTGACGAGAGATAATAGATGTGTGAAAGTGTGTGAGGTCACAATATGAGATATGGATGGTGTGATTGGTGGTTGGTTTGTTAAAGTGGTGGTAAAAAAAGGTCGCAATAATGGGTAAGAAGTCGATAATAGTGTAAAGCACGTATAATACTACTTTAGATAATAACAAAATTTATGACACAACTTTAAGTAAAATCTCTAAATCGATCTATAGTAACTAACAGGATAAATATGTAATTGACTTAATTCTTATTAAAAAGAAATATACATTTTTAAGTATTTTTTAAATTCATCAAATTAATTTTTTTATAACTTTAGATATTTAATAAATTTTAAAATATATATGTTAATACTAAATTTTAAATTTTTTAAAAACTAAAACTAATTTTAAATTAATTTAGTTTGAATAGTATTAATTTATCTAAAATATTTTTAAATAAATAATATTATTTTCATATTTTTACCCTACTCTCATGCATGCATGATATTTATTAGTTATATAGTTATCATTGATGTCATGTGGGAGATACTTCAAACAACTCTTTGGATAGAAATGAATATATTTAATCAAAGCATCAACTCTTTGCTCTTGACCTATGTGATAATTTTGTTAAAACCATCTTATTATATTCTTCTCAAATTTGTAGTTAAATTATCGAAAACGATTGGTACAATACTTAATTTAATATTAGGGATTTTTTTGTCTATATATTCAATATGTGACTATATAATTCAAAAATGATATTATTTTTAATAATATTTTTCGTAAAAATAAATGAGTTTAGAAAACTTTATATAATATTGAATACTAAGAAAAAGCCAAAATATTCGTTGCTGTACCAACTATATCTTTCTAGCTTACGTTCAATTGTGACAACTGGAACCTGATAGGCAGACAAGAGTAAATCTTCCTTCAAAAAAAAATTTTTTATAGTTGGGATCATATTGTAATTTGTACCAACATTTTCATAAAATACATTGAATTTTCTTAGACAAAAGAGTTCCATTTAAAATTAGATAAATGATTAGGTAAGGAAATTTGGTTAGGAAATGACTTGGCATAATCTTATTCGTTGAAAAAATCAAATAATTTTTTTTTTTTCTCTCTTTCCTCCCACTTTTACATTTTCCAACAAAATGAAGGTGATGACAAGTCATTCCCTCACTAAATTCTCTCTTTATCACTTCTCTTAAAATTAAACTTCTCTTAAAATTAAATGATTTTTAGTTGAAAAAAATTTAACTTTCTGATAGAGACTTTGACACTTTAACTATTTTAATAGATTAATTAAGTATAATTAATTAACTAATCAAAATTTTAACTTATTAAAAAGTAATAAATCAAATTACAGTCAATAATTAGAAAAATCAAGAAAGACTACTACTCCACGCGGTTAATATTCCATTTGCGCACACCTACTTTTGCTTTTTCCCTCTTCAATCTTTCTCATATTCCCTTTAATCAAACTAAAGGTCTAGATATTTCGATGATGTCAACACAGACTCTACACGGTTTATACGCTCTTCCTCCATTGATTCATTTCAACCAGGAATCCAGTCTCAGATCAGTCTAATAACTATTTGTTTCCCTTTCTACAAACAGGTATCATCATCTTCCCTTCTGGGTTTTGACCTGTCGGCCATGACCCAGATTGATTTTCATTTCTGTTTATGTTTATGCTTCCTCTATCTTATTAGTTCTGTCCTTTCTGATTTCGATAGGAGATGATTGACTGATTGATTAATTGGAAGTGAAATAAGAATGGGTTTGGATGATAATAGAGATGGAACAAGTTTTGATGAGATTGAACTGTCTGATGGGGCAAAACCCATCAAGAAGGGTCAAAGTCCAATAAGTGTTTCTGTATCCAGAAAGGGACTTGTAACCGGAGACCCACAAAATGGGATGAAAAAGAGCTCGACTGGTCTAACCCATAAATTCAACTTCCTAAAATTCGGGTCTTTATCTTCTCCATCTGTGAAATTCCAGCGCTTTGCCAAGGGAAGAGATGATATCTCTCGCAGAGTTCCTTCTTCCACTAGTGAGAAACTTAAAGAAAGGTTCCGTAGGGTATTCTCCGGTAAAATTAATATGAAATCTCTTTGTGAAATGGGTAAAGAATGGATAAGGAATCCCATGAACATGGCTTTATTCGTTTGGATACTTGGAGTTGCTGTCTCTGGTGCTATTCTCTTCCTTGTCATGACAGGAATGTTAAACGCAGCCTTACCCAAAAAGTCCCAAAGAGACACATGGTTTGAAGTCAACAATCAGATCCTCAATGCCTTGTTTACTTTGATGTGTCTATACCAGCACCCAAAACGGCTATACCACCTTGTGCTTTTGTTGAGATGGAGACCAGAAGACATTTCAAGACTTCGAAAAATATACTGCAAGAACGGGACTTATAAGCCACACGAGTGGGCGCATATTATGGTTGTTGTGATTCTCCTGAATATTAACTGTTTTGCTCAATATGGGTTATGTGGTCTTAATCTCGGGTATAGGAGATCGAACCGACCCGCCATTGGAGTTGCAGTATGCATTTCTTTTGCAATTGGTGCTCCTGCAATTGCTGGTGTATATTCAATGGTTAGCCCGTTGGGGAAAGAATACGAATTTGACTTTGATGAAGAGTCTCAAACTGAGACTTCGACTGCTGATCGAAGGGCATCGCTTGAACGGAGATTTTCATTCGCGACAAAGGAAGAGAGTCGGGTTATTGAGACACAGCCTAAATGGAGTGGGGGAATATTTGATTTTTGGGATGATATATCAATGGCATATCTTTCTCTATTCTGTAGCTTCTGTGTTTTCGGTTGGAATATGGAGAGACTTGGTTTCGGAAATATGTATGTGCATATTGCAACATTTCTCTTATTTTGCTTGGCTCCGTTTTGGATTTTTAACTTAGCCGCGATTAATATCGACAATGAAATGGTCAGAGAAGCTCTCGGAATTACAGGAATATTTCTTTGCATATTCGGCTTGTTATATGGAGGATTTTGGCGGATTCAGATGAGAAAGAGATTTCATTTACCTTCTTATAGTTTTTGTTGTGGTAAACCAGCTATTGCTGATTGTGCTCTCTGGCTTTGCTGCTGCTGGTGCTCTCTAGCTCAAGAGGTTCGAACAGGAAATGCTTACGATATTATGGAAGATAAGTTTTGTCATAAGCAAGATAATGATGAAGGATTGGACTCTCAATCTCCTATGCTTTCTCCCTTGCCTCGTGAAGATGGGGAGAGGCAGTATAGGTCTGGTTCAAGTTCTCCATTTAGGAATGTATTGCCTCCAGCTAGCTTTTCGAGTCCTAAAAGAGTTGAACTTCCGAATAGCCAACCTTCGTCAGTGGAGGAGGAGAAACCTAGCACGAGAATGGACGATAAAACAATGGAGGTGCCTGCTCCTATTTTTATAGTAAGAGATAGTAATTGAGCTTCCATGTTGGCTTATGTTTAGCCATATGTTCAAATCTGTAAATCTTTGTTGTGTTGAAATTTTTATGCATATTAATGTACTACTATTGTGTTTTCTTGTAGTTTGTACTGAGAAATTTGTTTTCTGTTATGAACATGTCCTTTTGAATTGTTGAATACCGATTAATTATTCAATGCGTGTCTATTACCCGGGTTTAGTTTGCTGGATTCTGTCAAAAAACTACTATATCCTTGACATAAGGTATGATTTTCTGTGTATATCAATTGTTTCTAGCTACAATATCTTTGGGTAATTTCTAAAATTCTTAATGGTAAACTGCAATTTCCATAAGAATGCTAAATGTGTTGATATTATTTTCTTTTCTGTAATAATGTTTGTCATTTGTGTTGTGTATGTGACAAATATATACACATTAACTTAGAGTTTGTAATTAGTGGGTGCTCAAGATACAACTCTATAATGCCATTCTTCTTAATGATTAATCACTCCTGACGAGGCGAGGCAGGCACGATTAGCCAAACCTCATTTAATCTTATGACTCTCTTTTGTTTTCTCTATTGTTTTAGATCCTACGGAATCACTGACCTACAGATTGATGATCCTCTACAATAACTACTTCAACTCGAGATTGTTGGTGTAAGTTCTTCGGCTAACGTTGAAAACAGGTATAACTCTCTCCTTTTCCTTGTGTTCACTTTTTCTATTTTTTGTTTATTGATCTTGTCATGGATACTATACTTTATTTTTTTTAAAAGATGATAAATTTATCTAGAACCCAAAAATTCATATCATTAATTGGTTTCTTGAAATAATTCAGAAATACAATAAAACAAAAACATGGAACAATTTCTTTTTAACTGGCCTTTTTAATGGTGAAAGAGTGATGAAGAAAGGAAAAAGAAATAATATTCTTAAATGTATGTCAAGTTGAATTTAATCTCATGATGCCTCTTAACACACAGGAAGATCTGCAGGAGGTGGCTCCAATCTCTGCGATTCACCGACTCCATTTTCGACAAGGAAAACCATTGCCAAGCCCCAGTTTATGTGTACGTCCAAATGACAATGCATTACCCATGCTCCTGAAAATGCACCATGTTAGAATTTACTCATAAGTAATATGAAGTTCTTTAATTCCTTACCAGGATTGTCTGCAACAAATCTAATGACTGTCCATCCACCTACAGGTAAACTGGCAGTGTTCCTCATTGGCGGGTCCACAAGATTAAACTTTGAGGTATCCGTTTTCGGGTTGAAGTTTCCAAATCCTTCTGCTATAATATAGAAGTCATATCCATGAAGATGAATTGGGTGATTCTCCGATGTGAAGATACTGGTTCCCTGTATAACTACTTGTACTCTAGATCCATATTTTAGCTTGTAAGCTTTTGTCCCGGGAATAGGTTGCCAAAGAGATCTACTAACATTGCCTGTGTAATCAAATTTAACAGGCGGATTCGATGGGAAGTCAGTTGTGTAAACTCCGGGAATTCCCTGGTGAAAGGCTTGCAATATTGAGAAATTTGATGGAAGGACAAAAGAAGCATTGTTCATGCTAGCTGTAAAGCGGGTCCCGTTTGGAGCTTGACAGTTACGTGCCCTTGCAGCAGATGGGCACTTGTTGATTCCGAGCCCGGCAGTTATAAATAAGTTTTCGTCAATCTCGGTTGGCACAACAACTCTTTTAGGACTTCGTAGAGCCGTGGTGAATGCTGTAGCGGTTTGGGTATCATTAAATCTAGGCAAGGCTGCTGCCATAGGTTTAACGGAAATACCCTTTGCTTGGAAAGACGCGTTCTTGTAGTGGAGAATAGCGGTTGTGGTTGTGTTGTCGAAGGGAGCTCCTTGGGCACTTTGATAGGCACGAGCTGCGATGTAGTATTGAGCCGTGGGCTGATCCCCAGTAATCAAAACGTCAGTTGTTTGTCCAGGGCCGAGCATGATAACGTTTGTGGTGAATGGTTTTAGGTAGGAAGCATCAGCACCTACGACGGTTAGCTTGTGGTTGGCAACAGTAAAGAAGAGCTGTTGGTTCATCGCAGCGTTGATAACTCTAAGAAGATTGGTTTCACCGGACTCAATAGGAATTACCACAGTATCTGATGAGAATCGAATATGTTAGAATATCATACATTTGCTAGAGCGATTATAGAAATCATCACATGAAAGATTTTCTCACGTATAAACGTGGATATAATTAGCGCTGATGAAGAGTTTCGTTTATAAGAGATTTTGAATGAGGAATATGGTTAAAAATCACACCTTTGCTAGAGCAATTATAGAAATCACCCGGCTGGCCATTAATGGTGAAAGCATTGGATACATTGGGAGCAGCCCCTGTTCTCGTGGCTTCTCTAACAACGTCTATCGGGTTAGCATCCCACCATTCACCTACTCATTGGTAATAGTTAGAAATGGAACAAAAGATAAGAACTCGCTATCTAATAATTGATTGATCAAGAGATTACCTAGGAGAATGGGCGTTTGACGATTAGGTTTGGAGAAAGGATAAGAAGTTCCTTCCTTAGGTTGAATAATAAGAGCGCCATAAACAGTGGCTCTAAGCCAAGAGCTGTGGGCATGCCACCATAGTGTACCCTCTTGGTCTTGAATTGTGAATCGGTAAGTATAACTTGCTCCTGGTCTAATGGGACATTGAGTTATGAACTCTGGTCCATCAGCCCATCCCGTTCTCATCTGTCGTATTCCATGCCTGAAGCAATAAAAGCGATGTCAATATATCAATTTTGTTAAAAACAAATGAATTATATCTTATATACCAGTGTATGGTGACATTGTATATTGCTTTGTTTGTTACTTTGATGACCAAAGTGTCACCATTCTTCACTTCCAAAGTTGGACCAGGAAACTGTCCATTCACTGTAATGCTATTGTGAGTATTACATAGTCTCTTTACTTTTGTGGCTTGTACCTGTGAATGCCAATCAATTACCATATGTTTTATTCAATAGTCATTCATATACATAAGTGCATGAATGAGGGAAAGAGTGAGGGTTTCATACAATGAACTCATGTTGGTGAACCTCTTGCGCCAAAGTGGGCACTAATAATGCATTGGCAAAAAGAATCAACATGAAACAAAGAAAGGAAAGAGCAAATGGAGAATGGGGTATATTTCTGTTTGAGGATTCCATTGTCTCCTTCCAAGACCAAGTAAGCAATAACAATAATAATAGTATATGCCTATATGGGATTTAGTTAGAAGAAGAGTTGGATTGTTGATGTGGATAGTGGGATCAAGAAATATTTCATTTATAGGGGTTGAAGAAGAGAGAGAGAGACATGAGGTTGGCGAGAAGTAGGTCTTGATTTTGAGAGGGAGGAAGACATTAGACATAATAGTTCAATGTTGTTCAATGCTAAGTTAGTTGGTTACATGAAAGAGTTGGTGCACCCACTAGCCTACATATAGGGTTTATGTCAAATATATCAAAGATTGTTCCAATGAATGTTTGTCTAATGATTATTAACTAATGTTTTCACATTTATGTTGAAATTTCAACTAATTCATAATTATTAATCCTTACACTAACACACAAGATTATTGTGCCAATTAGACTACATATTGATGAGTAATCGTGCATATTGGGTTGTTATCATTGATGAGCTCTTGGGAAATTTACTTAGGTATTTTACTTTGATAAGGAAGTCATCGTAACTTACACTCTGAAAACCGAAACCAAGAGTTTAAAGTAAACTTTAGATAAAAGAATAATTTCAAAATAAAAATACATTTGAGAAGAAATGAATCAAAGACAAAATATACATGGTTAATCTTAAAAGCTATTAGACTTATAATATATATATTTTAAATATTTCGATACATTCAAATTTAATAGAGAATAAATAAAAAAAAAAAAATTGGGCTTAAGCCTAGTACAACTCTTATATATATATAAGAGTACTTGGATAGATCAAAACATCGTTCAATTGGCGTGAAAAGATAATTGAGAAGTTGAAAACATATATTTTTTTTTTGAGTTTAGCCCGGTTTGAGGATTGAACTGCCCTGCGAAAAAAATTAGTCTTATTTTTTAGTTAAAAGTTTATATATTTTATATAATATTAACTAAATATAATAAGTTTGTATTTTGTTTTAACAAAAGTAAAATAATTTAGTTAGTTAAATAACATATCAATACATATATTGATTTAGGGATTAAATTTTATTGGTGTTGTTTTATTTTATTTTCTGAGTTTGGCTGCCTCATGTAAAAGGAGGTCTTAGCGGTCACATTTTTTTAGAAAAGAAACGTGACAACGGATTAATTATGTAGCTCGCAGACATTTAATCATTTAACCAGGTACAAAACTTGATACTTGACGAGCTCGAATCTAGGACCTTAGAGTTAATATCCATCTCTTGTTGTTGTCTCTAGGCTAAAAGACACCCCAGATCTGCTGTTGCAGATTTGGGGCTCCACCCTACACCACCTTCACAATATATGTTGACTTTTCATTCTCTCTTCATTAATTTTGACTTATCCTATAAAATAACCAATTTTTGTGAATGTGGTGTAGGATGGAGCACCAAATCTGCAACAACATATTTGAGCCCGCTAAAAGAGGAGATCTTGCGGCCACTTAGCTGACTCTACCTTAGAGCCAACCCTTTAGCCTTATTCTTCTGACAATGACCATACTATTTGATCGATAGTATATTGTCAGAATGCTCGAGGAAATGCGGGGTTAGACATTCCTCTAAGGAAAATATTTGTAAGAAATATTTTGTCAAAATTTGGGTACTATGGAGGGATGTTAGGCTCCTCCGTGTTCTATTAAGATTATTAGAAAGTGTTACAAATGGGTCATAAGCTCTTCTGCCATAACTTTACATGAAGTTGATATAATTATTTTCATGTAAAATAATTAAGGGATCAACTTCAACTACCCTTTTATCTATTCATTTTATATAATTTTAAAATAGTTTCAATGACATAGTATCTCAAATCTTGAAGAGAGAGAGAGAGTGAATTGAAAGATTATATTATAAACTTAGTTTGTTTTTTCTAAATATATTATCAACTTAATTAGGTGTGAATCATAATTTGATTTGACAAATCAGACTAACGGAAATCTAGCTGACCAACAAAATATTTAATATTATTAATGCTCAAATATGAATCAAAACTAATTTGTGTGCTGTAAGATTTTTTAATTTTTTAATTTATTTTTTTTTAGAGTGTTGAGTTTCGATCCTTCCTCGGGGGCGACTAATTCCTTCGAGTTGAGCACAACCAATTAACCAGGCGATATGTTCAAACTCAGAACCTGAATAAGGCTGAGACATCCACCTCTTAGGCTTAAAATTGTTGAATTATTTTCAATTAACATGTGTTTCATCTTAATATTTATTATTTTGGTAGAATCGGAAAATGCTTTCCCATGTCCTTGAAATTCTAGGTGTAAACACATTTTCCTCAAACTTCATTATTTCAACAAATAATATGGATATTCTTAATAGGTATTGTTTCACATTCTATACAAAAAATCAAGAAATATAATTTGAATTTGAATTTAGAAAGGAAATTTTCAATTAGCTTGTATTCAACTAGAACCAAAGATTATTTACAAATTAAACTGGTTGAGAAAAATGAATGAATGCATTCAAGGTTGGAAATCAAAATTAATATTGTCTCAAGAAGTTGATGAACTTCTTATTAAAAAGAGTGTGTTATAAATAGTCCCTCCTACCTAATTATATGATGAATGTGTTTAAATTTCAAGAATCTATGCTTAAAAGAAATAATTCAATTATTATAAGCAGTTTTGATAGAACAACCATAAAAAATGAGAAAAAAAATGATTTTAGCCTAGGATCATGCTTGCAAAATATGCCTAGAGATTGTATTTGGATCACAAATTTCTATGGCCAAAAACTTTGAAAGCATTGTATTTTCAAGAGATTTGTTTTTGTCGAGCAAAGATTAGAGTTACATCAATTCTTGGACATGGAAGAGTATTATATAAGGATAACAAGAGAAGTTAACATAATTAATAATAGTTCGTATTTTGGGAAAGGAATGATTACCATCAATTAAAATCTTTGAAAATTATTTGATTTGAACTTGATTAAAGTATGTGATTTATTTCAGAATAATATGAAATGTTGGGATATAAATAATATGATATAAATTCTAAGTAGATGTTTTCAAGAAAGATTATTTTATTCTCTACTTAAACAATGAGATAATGAACCAAATGATAGAGCTCTATCAATATATTTTTTTTAATTATTCTCTTGAATGAGCCAATAAAACAATTTTAAAATATTTGGGGTTTTGTCTTAATGTGCACAAATCCATCCAAGTCATCATTTAACTGCATCCAAGGGTTATTGAGGTTTTATCCGAATTTTATTTTAAAACTCAATTATCACTTCAACCATCACTTTATCAATCTAATAACTATTTTTATCTTTCAAATTATTTTCTAAAATAAATAGAGAAAAAATTTACGATATTTTTGTCATTCAACAATATAAAAAACTAGATATTTTAAAATTTAATCAATCCAGAAAAAAAAAAAACAAAGAAAACAAAAGAACAAGGAGCTCTAAATATAGTTGTATTGGTTTTGTATGTTGATTGATAGTCTCTAGGAGCTATCATGGAACTACAAGACTTCATCCTATTTTTTTCCCTTTGAATGTGGCAGACTAGCTCGAATTCATAGTATAATTTTGATGTTAGAATTATTCTAATTAGAGTGTGAGAAATTAAAATCTGAATGTTGTGGAAGCGTACCTTAATTTGATGAATAATGATTCTTCTCTTTCTTAGACTTTGTATGAATTGAATGATTCTTTAATCTATTTCCTTATGTGGAATGGTTCTTCTCATTTGATGAGTACGTCAATAGATTTCTCTCTCTGTTGATGAGGATGCAAAAGAGAATTGTCCGTACTTCAAATGGGGACCATTACCGTTACATATAACTAACATTAAGTTAGTTATTATAGTTAGATTATTTCTTCTTTCATAAAATTAAAAATGTCACTTAGATATCTTCACTTTATATTAATTATAAATAAATTCATAAGCTATAAACTTAATCACATTAGATCATATTATTTTGGTTTATATTAAATATGACATTTGCACAATTATTTATTATATTAGTGACCCTAAAAATTTCAACATTTGACTTACATGTGAAAAAGATTTTACAGTTGGCGGTGTCACTTTTGACATAAGGATATGATATTAGGATCTCATTTTCTTTTTCTTTGTAGTTCCTTTGTGAGTGTAAAATTTGATTTATTGTGGTGCTCCTTGTTCATTGATTTGGTGTTACATAGTTCACCTAAATGTTATGGGAAGTTTGAACAAAGTTATTAAAAAAACAAAAGGCTTTCAGTTTCATTTGACCTTTTACATAATGATCTTTGTTATAGAAAAATAAAATCCCATTTTTTTTCAGTCACATAAGCTGTTTTCAAATAGAGTGGTTAATTAGAAAGGTCAATCATAGTAAATCGGTTGCTTCTATCCAAATTTTTAATCAATTAGTTATTTGTATATCATGAGGGCTATTACCAAACATTAATATTGAAGTTTTAACTAATCAACTCAAACTGAAGAGAGAGATTGTTGAACGACAAATTGAGAATTATGAGCCAAAATGTGAGTGTTTGAAGTTGTTAAGTTTGTTACCAACTATGGAAGAATTCTGAGACTAAGAAGAAGAAAGTCATTGTCAAGCTTACATGTTTGTCCGTTAAATAGTCAACATATCTGTTTAACTAATTAATTAATTTAAATTTTCAAGTTCAACCATCTTATCTTTTTGTTTTATTGTATAATCAACAAATTTTAAGTTATTATTCAACATATTATATAGAAATTTAAATTAAAAAATGTTAAATTGGTAGACATAGAAAATTCAAAACAATTAAAAAAAATTATTTGTTTTGTAAAAAATGTAGTGAAGTGAAATTATGGTTTAATTTAACAAATAAAATTGTAGCTTCATTGTTTTTACCCCTGAATAAACTATCTTATAAAAGATATAAAATATGATAAGTTAAAATAAATAAGAAGACACATAGAGCATGAATCAATTAAAAAATGATTCCCTAGTCATTATTAAGAGTATTGGCCTTAAAATACATCACATTATGCTACTTAAAAATTAGTATAAAATAACAAAATCAAGAATAAAATATAATGTGATACTATCATCTCACCAAATATTTATTTTCTTCAATAGGTGAACATATATTGGTTGATCTAAATCCTAACTCTAACTAAATTCAAAATATTTATTTTAATTAATCAATTCGGTTTGGGTTGAATTTGGTTAAGTTTAATTTGAGTTGAATTTTCTAATTAGGTTAGGTTACCCTAATTAATAAAATAAAATAAATTTATTTATTTCTTTTCTCTCCTATCTATATAAAATCACTCCCTTCCAATTCTAATATATTCTTGATTAATTTTCAAGAGGATGATCCAATTGACTCTGGGAATTAGAATTACAAATATTAACACATTAATAATATATTTATAAATTAATAATACTTAATTTTAAATTGTTTGTTGGTTCAAGAACTGTGATTAATTTAGATATGTATTTAATAGTAAATGGATACTTGAGTCGGGTCATTTTATGAAAAATGACCCGCCAACCCATAAACTTGAAAAATTATATATATATATATATATATATATATATATATATAATTTCAAAGTGTCTGAGTTGTTGGGTAGAGAATTGTGGTTAATTTAAATATGTATTTGAGAGTAAATAAATACTTGTGTCGGGTTGTGAGTTAACCCGTCAGCCCATAAACTTAAAAAACCAAATTAAAAATGTAATATACACAAGTTTCAAATTTACAACATTACAATTTAATGTTAAACTAATAACACTTTATATTTTAAATTTAACTTTAGAATTGATAAAAACGTATGACATTTATAATAATATAACTTCAACATTTTAAACAACTAAATTAACAATATTTTAAATTCATTTATATAATTAAAAATATATATATATATATATATATAAAATTGTTAGTCATATCATGAATTATATATTCATACATAAAATTATAAAAAAGAAATTAACCATCTTAAGTAATGTGATGATTAAATGTTGATTATACATAGTAAAAATCGAGGGTTTAAATCTAACCTGGTGCAAATTTGTAATTATTATAAAGAGAGAATAATGAATATGGTGGTTGTCGGAAGTGAGTTGGTAAGTGAGTGATAATAAGATTGTTGTTTAACAGAAGTGAGTTAATAAATATCTGTAAAGAGAAGATGATTGGATAATAAGAAGTATGTTGGTTAACCGAAGCGAGTTGATAAAGGTCGGTAAAGAGGAAATAGTTGGGGGTAATATGTTGGTTGAAGAAAGTGAGTAAAAATAAGATTGTTGGTTGACCGAAGTGAGTTGATAAAGGTCGATACCGAAGAGATGGTTGAGTAATAAGGAATATGTTGTTTGACGAAAGTGAGTTAGTAAGTAGGTGAGAATAAGATTGTTGGTTGACCGAAGTGAGTTGATAAAAATCGATAAAGAGGAGAAGATGGATAGGTAATAAGGAATATGTTAGTTGACGGAAGTGAGTTAGTAGAAGAAATATTATATAGTTGATTGTTTATAATTATGATAATTTTTTAATTTTGTTTTCAATCGTATAAATGTACGACAATTTCGTTAGTTTGTTCTAAAATTATTTAGTGACTTAGTTTGATTATAAAAATAAATAAAGTTAACCATATTTAAAACCTTATTTAGTATGAATTATTGAAATAATTAGTATTCATTTCACCTATTGTTTTTGTAATTAATTTATTAATTAAAATATTAAAATAATTTTAAACCAATCGAAAATATGTTAAACAGATAAAAAAAATGTATTATAATGTCAAAAACATATTAAACGAACAAAATTGTGTTAAATGTGTCAAAAGTGTGTTAAACCGACCAAAATGTGGTAAATGCGTTAAAAGTGTGTTTAACACGCCAATAACATGTTAAATGGGTCAACGACGTGTTAAACGGATTAAAACGAGTTAAGTTTTGTTAGAACTAAAAATGTGTTAAACGAGTTTAAAATAAGTCATACGATTCAAAAACAAATCAAATAATTGTGAAACGGATAAACAACATAAAACGAGACAAAAACATATAAAGAGTCAAAAACCTAATAAATATATTAAAAATCAAAATTGAGTTTGGGTTATCCAACTCATACTAATTCAACCCATAACCAACCTATATTAGCGAATAATATATGTTGAATAACGGGTTAACCAAATTTAATTTGAATTGAATATGAGTTAAATAATACTAGTTAGTTTATCTATTTGCACACACTTATCAATATATAATTTGAATTCTTTTAATTTTAATTTCAAACAAGAATGTTTCCACATAATAATAATATTATTATTGTTATTATTATTACTAGTAAAATACCCTACGTTGTACGGGAAAAAATATAAATGAAGTTTTTATATGATATTTAATTCAATATGTTTATATATAATGAAAGAAAATATTTATATAAAATTAATAATAAAATAATATATATTTATATTAAAAGAAAATATATATACATATATGAACTTAAATTATTTAAATTTTTTATAAACGAACTTATATGAACTAAATATTCTTATATAAATATAAATATGAACTTACACTATTTTAATTTCTTTATTAATTTTATAAGTTTTGTTCTTTTTAATGTTAAAGAATGAATTTTTTTAATGTAAATTTAATGGTGTTCTGCAAAATGTGTTCATAACAATCATTAAGAGATACTAAATCGTTGGAATAAGCTAAATTTAACCTCTTCAACAAAAACGGTGTCACCCTCCTTTACATCAAGTTTAGAAAAAGACTTCTATACCCACCTACTTTTAAGATGATCTGAAATCTTCTTTTTAAATCTATGTAATTGTAATGAAAAGTGATCAGTTATGTTTACATGTTGTGTAGATGCAAGTTAAGATTTTAATTTCATTTAAGCCATTTGGTCCATTAGAGTCATTCCATGTCATCTCCATCTACAAAATGTGTTTTCATAACTCAATCATTAAAAAGATACAAAATCGTTGGAAGAAGAAAAACCTAAATTTAACCTCTCCAACAAAAACGGTGTCACCTCCTTTACACCAAAATTTAGACAGAGACTTATATACTCCACATACTTCCAATACGTGCTGAAATCTGATACAACTAAAATCATTTCATTACACACTCTTCACAATTAACTACATTATAACTGTCACTTTATTCTCGTCACTATATTTAACCCTAATACCTTTCTCTCTTGTATCAAAATCTTCTTTCTGAATCTATGCAACTGCAATGAAAAGTGGTCAGTTATACAATTATCAATTCAAGTTTAATAATGAAAAGAGAATCCAACATAAAAATAAAATAAAAGGTTTATGTTTTGTATCATCATCACAACCAAAAATATGTTTATAGGTTCATTCATAAACATTTTTGCATTATACTTCTGAAAAAATGTTAATAAATTTATGGATACAAAAATATGTATTTGGTTGAGATACAATGAAAATATAAACCTCCCACTCTAAAAGAGAGTAATATTTGAAAACAAATTTGTATCTAAACATTAATATGATACTTCAAATATTCTAAAGACATTAAGATTTTTTTTTAAAAACAGGTAAGACCTTGATTTATATTGTTTCTCTTTGAGCCAATATGAGTTTATAAGCTGCATATATCACTTCTAAGGTACCATTTCCCGTGACAACACTCATACAAAAACATTTAATATCACATCCTTCAAAATTTCCTTGAATGATACCCATTTTTCATGTGCTTTTGGATGATCCATTTTGTTATAAACTACCAAACATGTTTCTGAATCTATGTAACTGAAATGAAAAGTTGTCAGTTATATAATTATCAATTCATGTTTAGTAATGAAAAGAGAATCTAACATAAAAAATAAAGAGTTTATGCTTTGTATCATCATCACAAACAAAAATATGTTTATAGGTTCATTCATAAACACGTGTGCAATATACTTCTGAAAAACTGCTAATAAATTTATAGATACAGAAAGATGTCCCTAGTTGAGATACAATGAAAAATGAGACATCCCACTCTAAAAGAGAGCAATATTTGGAAACAATTTTGTATCTAAACATTAATATAAGGTTTTAAATATTCTAGAGATATTAAGATTTCTTTTAAATAAAGGGTAAGAACTTTATTTATATTGTCTTCTCTTTGAGCCAGTATAAGTTCATAAGCTGCAGGTATTGTGGGTACCCTTTCCAGTGGGAGCACTAATACAAAAAACATATAATGTCACGTCTTTTAATATTTTCCTTGAATGATGTCCATTTCTCATATGCTTTTGGAAGATCAATTTATTTATAATCTACCCAACATGATTTTTCAGAAAGCTCTGAAATAAACAATTATATTTCAAGCCGAACTGAATCATATTCGTACTCTGACTGTTCAGATGAACCATCAATAACTTGTACCTGGTTTCATAATGGTTATAAATAAGCAGTAGCACAGTATGATGACATTAATGAATATATAGTTTCATTTTATCAAAACAAAGCATATTTCTGTGTGACTAAGAAATTCATGGATTAAACCAAAACCTTGGTGAGCGCCCTCGAGTAAACCAGGAAAATCTGTGACAACCATTGTTATGTCATAATCGAATTAAACAATGCCTAGGGTTCAAAGTAAAGTGGTGAATTTTTATATAATCTCATAATTAACCCTAGATTCAATTATAAAAAAGTTTAAAATTGGCTCAAATTTAAGCAATTAGGAAGAATAAAATTTATTTAGACAGCTTTTAGAATCAAAAGTTGAGAAAATGGTGGAAGGTGCACTTTTATCTGAAAATTATATAAAAGTTTTATTTATTAAAGGATATGAGAAAGTAAGAACCTCTCTTTGTCATTTTGTCGAACACTTGGTATCCTAAAACTATCACATCACTCCTCCGATTCTTCTCATCTCTCCTCTTCCCCGTCGTCTTCATCGCCACCGTCGTCTCATCGGGGGAAGAAGACGATGCACTCACCATCTACGATGTCCTGCAACAGAACAATTTTCTAGTAGGTCGTCTACCAAAAAGTGTAACAAAATACAAGATCAATCGAAACTCAGAAAAATCAATGTGTACCTTAAGGATACCTGTAGTTACAGCGTGGAATGTTAGTAGATAAACGCCACATCCTCTTGTGCATCAATCTCATCTTCTCGCACAACTAGCTTCTGCATTACTTCTTTATCTAAAAAATTCTGGATTGAATTAAACATTAAAAATAATTGGAGCAAATCTATCAAATAATATAAAGAAAAAATAAAATATAAATTAATTATTAAAGTTATAAAAGAAAATAAAAAAATATTAATTAGGAAGAAAAAATTAATATATATAATAACGGAAAGAAAGAGAAATTAGTAATTAAGAAATGAGAGTTAAATTAGTAATTATTATAAGAGAAAATTTGAGAATTATTATTATTATTAGGTATTATATATATATATATATATAAAAGATAAGAGAGAAAAAAAAAATAGGAAAAAAATTAATATATATAAATTTTAGGTGAGAAAAATGTTATTTGTTTTTAAAATATTTAATTTTTAGATAAATTAAAATATATATAATTTTTTCTTTTATTAAAAAAAATATAAAATTTATTTGTGTGAAAATATAAAAAAAATTATATTTATATAAAAATTATTAAATATAAAATTATTAATAAGGTAATATATATTTTATGTAATTTGTGTGAAAAATAATATATTTATATGAGAGAGAAAATAAAATAAAAATAAAATAAGAAAAAGAAATTAATAATTATGGTAAGAGAAATAAATTAGTATATATATATATATATATATAATAAGAGAGAAAATAATAATAAAATACATAAATTAATTATGAGAGATAAATTATATGTATATACATAATAAATATGAGGAGAAAATAAATATATATATTTTAACTATTTTTTTAAAAATTAATTTAATAAATATGGAGACTAATAATTTAAAAAAAGACTTTTTATTAATTAGGAAATAAACTTAATATATAAATGAAAAAGCGATAAAATAAAAAATAAATTAATTATTAGCTATAAAAAATAAAAATAAAAATAAATAGATATTTAATATTAAATATAAAATTATTAATAAGATAATATATATTTTATGTAATTTGTGTGAAAAAATAATATATTTTATATGAGAGAAAATAAAATAAAAATAAAATAAGAAAGATAAATTTATAATTATGGTAAAAGAAATAAATTAGTATATATATTAACGGAAAGAAACATAAATTAGTAATTATGAAATAAGAGTTAAATTAGTAATTATTATAAGAGAGAATTTGAGAATTATTATTAGTAGGTATATACTTGTAGAATAATATGGGAAAAATATAAATAATTTTTTTATAAAATATTTAATTTAATAAAAGAGAATTTATTTATATGAAGAGAAAATATATAATATAAATATATAATTAATTATTAATAATTATTTGATAATATAAGTAAATTATATGAAAATAAATAAATAGGTAAACAAATCAAATTTTTGAAAAAAATATAATAATTATTAATTTATCTCTCATTTTGTAATTACTAAAAATTTTTTTTATTAAATTTTTTTTCATAAGACAATATGAAAAATATATATATAAATGAGAAGAGAAAAAGTAAAAAAAAAAAATTAATTATTAGAGATACAAACTTAATATATTATATATTAAATTTATATATATTATTTTTTTCTTTCTAATTAATATTTTTATATATATATAAATTTGATAACTCTAATAATTAATTTATATTTTATTTTCTATTTCATCATATATATATATATATATATATATATATATATATATTTATATATATATATATATATATATATAGATATATATATATATATATATATATATATATATATATATATATATATATATATATATATATATATATATTATATTTTATCATTAATTTTATAATAATAATAAAAAATTATATTGTCTTACAAATAAAATTTTAAAAACCAATATTAAAGATTACCCAGTTCATAAGAATTTCTTTATTCTATCATAATTACTAATTTATTCTCTTACTATAATTATTAGTTTAACTTTCTTAATTAAATTTTATTTTATTTTCTTAATTTTTCTTTCTTAATTATATTTTTTATTATTATATGTCTTATATATATTATTTTTATTCATTAATTTTATATAAATTTATATTTAATATTAAATATTTTTTTATATAAATATTTATGATATAATAATAATAATATATATAATGACGTTTAAGTTTAATAGGATTATTAAACTTACACTAAAATTACAAATTTCTCCATCTTAAATATTAAATATTCATTTCTCTTTCATATTAATAATATATATTTTCTGATTAATTTTTTTTATTTTCTTTCTCATCCTAATATTATAACTCTAATAATTAATTAATTTTTTATTTTCTTTTCCCTCATTTTTATATATATATAAATATATATTTATATATATATATATATATATTTATATATATATATATATATATTATCTTTCTCATTCTCTATATATATTTCATATATTTTTACACATAATTTTTATATTTTTTAATAAAATAAAAATTATAAATATTTTAATTTATTTAAAAAATTAATATTAAACTGTTCTCTCTTAAAATCTATATATAACGTGGTCTAAAGAGGGAGTGAAATCGCCTTGCAATCCATCAGCTCCAGTTCGAAATTGGCAACCATCATAGGTTAGATTTAACACAAAAGGCGAATGAGACCATCATCCAGTTAGCATTGCATCCCTTTAACCGTAAAAGATAAATAGTTTAGGTTTTGTAAGATATATACTGTTTATTTTTTTGAAAAAGAAAAAGAATAGAAAGTTTACCACAGGTCGATGAGAGAGTGAAATTGTCTTTAAAATTCATCAGCTCCAGTTCGAAATTCTCAACATTGAAGCTGTCATTCAGCGCGTCTGCGGATCGAAGATCGCTCATCTAGTGCATGATAGTGTTTCGCACGTCCAAAATCCTAAGTAAAAAATGAATAAGTGAGAAACGAAAAAGTAAAAAAAGAACATGTGAGAGAAAGAAAAGTTCACAAATATTTATATTGTTTTTTTTCTTATTTATGTTTAATTCTCATTAATTTATCATTTATTAAATTTAACGTTTTTCTCTTATTTATTTCTAATCTTTCATTTATTAAATTGAACGTTTTTTATATTAAGATAAAATAATAAAAATAATAATTAGGAAAGAGAAATTAATAAAATAAAAATCAATTAGTAAAAATAAATTAATAATTATGATAATTATGATAAGAGATAAACAGTTATAAAATATTAAAAAAATATAATAAGCCTATATGAGCTTTGGTGAGAGCGTGGATGTCACCCTATATTTATTTTCGTCATAATATATTATATATACAAAAAAAGATAAAATACACAAATTAATTATGAGAGATAAATTATATATATATATATATATATATATAAATATATATATATATATATATATAATAAATATGAGGAGAAAATAAATATATATATTTTAACTATTTTTTTAAAAATTAATTTAATAAATATGGAGACTAATAATTTAAAAAAAGACTTTTTATATTACTTAGGAAAATATATAAATGAAAAAATGATAAAATAAAAAAATAAATTAATTATTAGCTATACAAAATTATTTATTTATATATATATATATATATAATGAGAGAGAAAATAAAAACTGAAATTAATTAGGAAATATATTATAGATAAATTAGTAATTATGGAAATATAATTATTATAAGAGAGAAATATATATATATATATATATATATATATATATATATATATATATATATATATGAAATAAATGTATATATATATATATTAAGAGAGAGAAAATAATTAATATAATTAAATTAGGAAAGAGAAATGACTTGATTTGTGAATGATTGTGGAGAGAGCGTGTTTTTCACCTCTAACATTCTAAATTAAGTGTCATTAGTTATATATAGATTAAAGAGTGAAAAGCATATAAATCTTTTTAAGCAAACTGTTTCTTTGCTATCGAATAAGGTGTTGCTCTGACCAATCAAAATGCAACATTATTATTTTAATATTAAATTAAGACTTGGGTTGAAATGAAGAAAGAGAAATCCGAATCCCGAATTTATTTCTGAGTTAAAGAGAAACGTCATGTAAAAGAAAATTATAAAACTAAATGAAGCTAGACACTGTGAAGTGAATCTTACTTCATTTGACTCTGTTTTATAAATCTATGTTCCTGTAAAAATTTAATGTAAATCCAGTCATTAAATCACATTAACAACTTTAGGTAAAATTATTTATACATTTATATCTAGTACAAAATAAATTTTTTAATTATTTTATAATATATATAATTTTATTTCTGATGTATTTAAATTAATTTATATTAATTATGTTATAATTTATATAATTATATATATACAAATATAAAAACATAATTAATTTTTTAGATATTTAAATTAATTTATATGAATTATTAATTATTTTATTTTTGATATAACATATTAATTATAAAATAATTAATATAATTATAAATTTATTTGTGATATATTTAAATTAACTGTACAAATTATTTCAAAATTTATATAATTATATATTAAATATATATAACAACCTATTTTAAAATTTATTTGTAAGATATATTTAAATGAATTTTTTTTAATTATTTTATAATTTATATAATTATATATTAAATATATATAAACGTTAAGGTAAAACCACTAGCAGATTCATGTATAAACATTTATACGTTAATGTAAAATCATTTATATATTTTTTTTTAAACGGTTAGAATCATTTCATTAAAATCCAAAAAGTGGGAGGGTTAAAAATCAAAGCTAGACAAACCCTAACTATGATTAAGGATGACAATCAAAAGACCTTAAAAAAATTGATTGGTAACAATTATACATTTAAAAAAACAGAGATTACAAACAGAAAAAACTACATTTAAACTTAATTATCCCATCCTAGTATTTTTCCATGCCATCTATTTTCATTGAGAGGTCTTCTTCTCCTTCCTCTTCCTTTTCTCGCTCCTCTGACGATGAAAGGAGGTTGTATTGAAGATGATGATGAGTATTGTTGTTTCTCATTTTGAATTCTCTCTTTGTATGAGCCTATTTTTATTTGATAGAAAGAATTGTTTCTGAAAATTTTAGGGCTTTTATCTTTATTATCTTCAACTTGAATTTATGTGTTCTTGTCTTCATTATCTTCGGCTTCAGCTTCAGACTCCACATTGGTTTTGGAATCTTCTTTATCGGCTTTAGAATTCTCTATTCCAGCTTTGAAATTTTGAGTATCTTCCTCTTGAGTTTCTTCAACAACAACTCGAAGTTCATCTTCCATTTCCATTCTATTCCTTCGCATCATAAAAAAATTTCTTTTCCTCTTCACCTTGAATCCCTTTACTTTCTTTCCTTCATTGCTTTCCTTTTTCCTAAAATCTTTCTTACTTTCCTCCTCTGTATTTTCCTCATTATTGTCTTTTTTATCACTATCTTTGACTTCCACAATATGCTCTTCCATTCTTGATTCTTCCGTTTCATTTTTCTACTTTTTTTGTTTCCTGGCTTTCATGATTTTAGGTTCTTTGTCAATTTCTTTTGCACATTTAGTACTAATATGTTGGAAAATATTGCAGAAAGTACACCTATTTGGCCTCTATTCATATGAGATTTCCATTACTGTGGGCTTTCCCTTCCTATCAACAATTGTCATGTTCTTTGGCAATGTACTTTGAGGATGCACTTCAATGCTTATTCTAACAAAAGTAAGGCACTCCTCCCTCTATAATTGGGTCCATATATAATGGTTTCCCCAATAGAATATCAAAGTGACTTAGAGCTTTTACATTATACATGTGTGTTGGGATGTTCCTAAGTTTGAACCATATTTGGGTTGTTTCTTTTGGCTTGCTTAGAAGGCTTAATTATTCAGACCATCCCTCAAACTTCATATAGTTGGATCTAATATAAGTATGCCCAATTTTTAGAATATCATCCAAATTCATTCCCTTTTTGAATTATAAAAAATAGAGATCATGGATGTTTACAGAAACCTTCTCCAATCCTTTCTTCTCTCATTGTTTCATTAGTGATTCCTTAGTATCTGGGAAAGATACACGGTTCTTTCATATGTAGTTCCCAACAAATATATTTTCCCATTCTTTGACGCATTTCTCCCCCACTTCAGTGGACAATTTAAATTCAAAAGGAGAGTTGAGAATCTCAACTTTTATTTTAAACTCACCCAAGTAGATTTGACCTATGTATGCATGATCTTCTACTTTTTTTCTGCATTCTTTTTTCAGACTTCATTTACCTTCCAGTTGAAATTGCTCCTGATAGTATAGCTCTTTGATTTGGGGACTTCATTAGTTCCCTCATTGTTTCTACTGACTAGTTTACTATCTTTTCGTATTCTTCCTTCTTTCAGTAGATTCCAATCTTGAAGATAATGTATATTTAATTGGACAGTTGTTTGATTTATTTTCTCTTTGTTGAGAACAATCTCTCATTTTTTGCATGCATCAGTAGCTTTATGATTTGATACTTTCATGTAAACACTACAAGAGAATAAAAAAAGATGAAACAAGCTCTACCTTGTGAGACCTATTTCACTAGGTATTTACATCACTCAAAAGAGTGAAATAAACGCTACCTAGTTAGACTTGCTTCACTAGGTATTTATATTTTATATAATTATATTTAATATATATATATAAATGTTCATGTGAAATCACTAACACATTCATGTGAAAACATTTATACGTTCATATAAAAGTATTTATACCTTCATGTAAACCTCACAAGAGAATAAAATAAAAGATGAAACAAGCGCTACCTGATGAGGGTTGCTTCACAAGGTATTTACAGCGCTCAAATTAGTGAAATAAGCGCTACCTGATTAGACTTGCTTCAGTAGATATTTACAGCGTTCAAATAAGTGAAACAAGCGTTACTTGGTAAGGTTTGTTTCACTAGGTATTTAGAGCACTGATAAGAGTGTAGCAAATGCTACCTAGTGAAGCAACCTTCATTAAGCATTTATATTAATCAATCACTCATTTATGCATGCTTAACTTTTATTTACATTGTTATAAAGAAATATAAGTGTATAAAGCTATAAAATAATTTTATTTTATATTCGTAAGAGATTAAATTAGAAAAGAAGATTGAAAAAAAGATTTACACCTGCACTAGAAAGACTGCGGTCTGCACAATACGAGCAGCAGCACGACCTGCAACCCGCACAAGAACCAGCAACAACACCTGCATAGTCTCACAAAGTACATCAGTAGGCGCTTCCATAAGAAGATGAAGAACCAACACCTACAACAGACCACAAATAATAGGGATGAACTGTGATTACATCAATAAAGTCTACGACCTGCACAATACACAACAATTGCACAACCTGCAACCTACATCAAACAACAAACATTAGGGATGAACTACACATGCACCTATTCAACGAGGGACTACTCCATCACCTGCACCAAGACGCCAACACCTGAAACGAAACTCGATTAGCTGCATCATGCGAGATCCGTGTCTCTAGGAAGGGCAGTCGGACTGTAGGTATGTACCTTAAAGATCTGTACCTACACCTGTACAGCACCAAAGAATAGACCACACATGCACCATGACAAGACATAGACTTTCACATCAAACTATAGGAGGCAGGGTGACGAATGAACGGGGTGCAACATGACGTCTTTCAACCACTCTAGAGGTAGGGCGACGAACTCGATGTGCCAAACGTGCCAGACGTGCTGATACGTTAAAAAATAATTGTTAAATAAAGCCAACATTGTAACTGAAGAAATATGAGAAGATCTTTTAGAGTTTTACATGGTTAACAGACGGCTTCATCCGAACACTTTGTGAAGACGATTAAAATAAAAAAAGATGTTGAACACTCTCTTGCAGATCTGGTTAACCCGAATCTCTAAAAAGAAGACAAAAACTCGACGGACAATTTCTAATAGAGAAATCGCAGATGTATAACAACAAATTGCTACACACTTCAAGGGATCTAATGTTGCATCGACATCATCTGAAATACCGCAAAGAACCTTCGACACCGCCCCCATCAAATGCCATTTTCGTAAGAAGATTGTTGAGTAAAAGATTTGTTCTAGGGTTTGAAAAATCGATTAGAGAGAAAATAAATAATGAGAGTGCAACAGAAAAAAAAATTATATTTATTTAAATTATTATTCAGTGAAGCTAGTTTCACTTTTATTAATAATGTAAATAAAAGTGAAACAAAAGTAAATGAGTGATTGATTAATGTAAATACCTAATGAAGGTTGCTTCACTAGGTAGCGTTTGCTACACTCTTATCAGCGCTCTAAATACCTAGTGAAGCAAACCTTACCAGGTAGCGCTTGTTTCACTCAATTAAACACGGTAAATATCTACTAAAGCAAGTCTCATCAGGTTGCACTTATTTCACTAATTTGAACGTGTAAATAACTTGTGAAGCAACCCTCACCAGGTAGCGTTTGTTTCATCTTTTATTTTATTCTATTGTAGTGTTTACATGAAGATATAAATACTTTTACATGAATGTATACATAGTTTCACATTAATGTGTTAGTGATTTTACATTAACGTTTATAGATATTTAATATATAATTATATAAAATATAAGTACATAGGGAAATAAGTCTCACTAGGTAGCGTTTGTTTCACTATTTTGAGTGTTGTAAATACCTAGTGAAACATGTCTCACCAAGTAGAGCTTGTTTCATTTTTTTTATTCTTTTGCAGGGTTTACATGAATGTATAAATACTTTTACATGAACGTATAAATATTTTCATATGAATGTGTTGGTGATTTTACATGAATGTTTATATATATTTAATATATAATTATATAAAATATGAAATAATTAAAATAAATTTATTTAAATATCTTGTAAATAAATTTTAAAATATTTTGTTTTACAAATTTATTTAAATATCTTAAACATAAATTTTTTAATATGTTGTTATATATATAATTATATAAATTATAAAATAATTAAAACAAATTCATTAAAATATCTTACGAATAATATTAAAAAAATATGTTGTTATATATATATATATATATATAAATTATAAAAAAAAAAATTACAAATTATTTTAAATATATCAAAATGTAAGTTTATAAAATATATAAATTATAAAATAATTAATAATTCATACAAATGAAATAAAATATGTGTTATTTATATAAATAAAGTATGACATAATTAATACAAATTAATTTAAATAAATTATAAATAAAATATTAAATAAGTTTTTATATATAATTATATTTAATATATAATTATATATAATATAAAATAATTAATATGTTTTATTTATTAAGTAAATGAAGCAAACTTCATTCAATTATACAATCCAAGATTCATTCAGTTTTACATGATAAAGCCCATGTAAAAACAGAATGGTGTGGTCACAGCCTGGTAATGTAAAACGGAATGAAGCGTTGAGCTTCTCAAACATAAATCTAGGTTTCAGATATATTTTCTTTCCGACCCGCTGCTTAATTTAATAATAAAATAATGAAGCTGAGTTCTGATTGGTTCAAAATAGGGAACAAGTAATTCGGTAGTAGAAAATCTGGTTGCCTTTCTAAAGAGGTAAAAAAATCATTTATTTTTGACCATCATATATATGACTTTTCACGCCAAATGAATCTAAGCCCTCTATTATAGACAGGAAGACGACACAGACGACATGCATTGTTCATTGGAGTGACATGCAAATGACTTGAAGATATACTACAAAGAAAGCCACAACTGTCCACGCCGTTAGAGTTTCGTAAGTTTCTTCTCTTTGTATAAATATGAAGACTAGGAATTTGTTTAATTAGTTTACAAGATTTCGATGTATCTTGACGACTTCTTTCTAAGAGAAGATAAATTCCGGGAAATCAAAGACATTTTTCTTTGATTAAATTTTAGATTTGAAAGTCAAATATTAAACAGAAGAATGTGGTCGGCTCAATCACTGAGAGTGTAGAGAGCGAACACCTTCTGTAAAATTTCTGGTTAGTCCTCTCTTCTATATTATCGGCAATAAGAGGTGGATATCCCTAATCTATTTAAGAGGTTCTGGGTTCAAGTACGTCAGATAGCAAGTTTTGCGTCTGATTAAATGGTTAAGCGTGTTGGCAGGTTATGTACTTAATCCTTGTGGTTAAATTTCTCCCCAAAATTTCCGGATAATTTTAGCATTTTTTTAACTTATAATGTTTCTATAAAAGTTTCAGTTGAATTATAGCTTGATTCCTGATTTCCAAGTTATTGTTTATTATTGGAGATGTTTTTAGTATTGTATAATTTGTCTTTGATTTCGTTACTAAATTGTTTTTTAATTCTTGTTGTAGTGATCCGCCATATAAAATGATTAATGTTTGATTCTCGGTTTTAAATTCTATCTTCTTCCTCAATTCGTTTTTTTTCTTTTAAGTAATATGCAAATTCACACACCATTTCATTTAGCTGATTAACCACGATCGCGCGGATGACCTATGTCTAACATGTCCATCGTCTAGATGCATGTCAGTTGCTAAGAGAGGTTAATGTAATGGGCAGTGATTCTTTCACGATGATTGATCAAGGGGATGATCTGATTGATCCTTCAAGCATCTCTCCCATCTCTTGTTTCCGAAATGATTTATACGATTCATCAATGTTTTCTGAAGAAGGTTAAAGTCCAAAAACAATTAACTAAACTAGACTTTATAAGGTTTGTTTTAAGAAACATTAATTTTTTTATCTTTCAATTTATAATTTTAAAATAATTTGAGTATCACATGGCAACCCAACCGTGCGGAAGCCAAACGTCTGGTTCAGAGGAGACCGAACCCAAGCCCAATGGTCCAGCCTCATGTGAAGGCCTAGTGCTTGGCCCACACGTCGTTTGTGCATTAAATGTTTTTTAAAGATTGTTAGAAATTTCTTGACACAATTGTCTTAGTTGATTTCATCTATTATCATTTTTCAATCTTTTTCTCTCATTTTTTTCTTCTTGTCTTGGTCTAATATTTATGATATTCTTAGTATTATTATTGCCCCTCCACGATTTTGGCATTATATTGATAAAGAAGTTTGGAATTTATGGATGTAAATTTAGCAACTAACTTCTAGTTTTGCAAATCTATTTATTTATTTATTTATTTGTTTATTTGTATGCTCTTCACCCTAAAGTAAATAGACTCTTTTCGTTAATTTCCTCGATTTGTCCTGCCAATATTCATTTTTTTTCTTCTCTTGTAAAATGAAAATAAATAAATTAAAATTAATATATTATTTTATTTTGCCTATTATTATTATTTCATTTATTATTATTATTTTATTAATATTAAATAATATTTTTAATAATAGAATGAAACCTATTTATTAAACTATTATTTACTATATTTTATTAAAAATGATCCAATATGTTTTAAATGTTTCTGATATATTTTTAAGCTACTCAGGCCCTTGGATCGAAGAATCCAAGTCTCCGTCAAAATTATTAAACCTGCAATTTTGTAGTTCTTAAGAACTGATAGGTCCCACTGAGGTCTGAGAAATTCGACATAGGATCAAGAGATCCGACCAAGGTTCATTAGTCCGGATCAAGAGTTCCGACCGATGTTCTTCATCGAGGACCAAGAGGTCCGATCCATGTTCTTTCGTTTGGACCTAGAGATCCGACCAAGGATTTTTACATCTAACCGAGAGGTCACACCTAGGACCGAGAACTCCCGAACCTAGGACCGATGACTTCCACCCAGGACCGAGTAATCTTGACCCTAACTGAGATTCCAAAACCTATGACCGATTTAGCATAGGGCTAACCTAGGACCAGTAATCCCATCCAAAGACCAAAAGTCCTTAACACCTTGATTGTGGCTTTTTAGCCTGGACCGATAGGTCCGATTGAGGGTCCTAGATCCCGACCAATAAAAACAAACTCAAGGCCTAGGACACCGGTCCTAAGGCCTGTCTGGTTCTCATTTTCAAAATACAAAATTACTTTTGTAATTTTAGAACCTCAAATTATTTTCTAAAAATTCTGAAAAATTAGAAAATGATTTCAAAATATTTTTGGGATATTTCCACAAAAAATATTACGATAAAGGCTTGTTTGGGATTTTTATGTTTAAACCATAATACCTTTAAATGACTAAGATTTTTCAGGCATTTTCCTCCCTAGGTTATCATCAACAACATGTACCAAAATTTAAACAATTGTTTTTACAATTTTTTAAATAATGCACAAACCTTATGCATTTTAGGACTGTAAGAGAAATTGGTTAAAATAAAACTTTATACAATCGATTTTTAAAAATCCAAATTGATAGTAGAGACCGTTTTTAAAACGGGTATAAATGATGAAGCGTGAAAGCCCTTTCTCTAGTATCACTAAACTATGAACTAAAAGAAACTCTAGCTAATATGTTTGTACATGTACGCCACTTTCATTGAATTTCAAAAATCAATTGGCGACTCTTTTTTAAAATAAATAATATTCTTTAAATTAATTAATTTTAAAAACGGGTTTCAAAAAAATCAAATTGTCATTTGATTAAAAATAAATCCCTGGATTATTCAAATTTGAAGAAAAATTAATTATCTTCATAATTAATTTCAAAAGTGGATAGGAATTATCAAAATATTTTAAAAATAAATTTTATTTTAAAAAATATTCCTGACATGCAAACCGATGTTAAAATTCTTGAACCTCGAGCCTTTCTACGGAACCAAAACTTAAAGGTTTTTCCGGGGGTTATAGCTTTCTAGCGACTCTGCCGGGGATTAAATGTTTAACTCGAAACATAAACTTGGTTTTTGAAATGTTTGTATCATATTTTCAACTTAGTAGGCTTGTCTCAAAAGGTATAACACCTAACAGACGCATATGTTTTACCCTATTAAATGCCTTTACATGTAAAGGGTACATCATCCTAACCATACTTTGAAAGAAGTACATGAACGGATTCGGTACTTCTACACTTATGTGCAAAGATTATCTATGAGGAATGACAACTTATTACAAAACGAGTGATGTTGCGAGAGGAAAAAATAAAATGCACGGGATCGACCCCACCCTTTGGCGATGAGCCGTCCGATAGGGCGTAAGGATTGTGGATGTGGGGGGAAATTTCTAGTTGAGTTGATATTCTCTAGTTTATGGCAGTAATTTTACCCCCTCCACTATCGGAAAATGATATTCTCTTATGATTCCCCTTATAACAAAAAACCTAGATACTATCACCAAGACGGTTATTTATCGTACTTAGACAACCAAAACCTCGTCACTACAACCATTATGTGACTATTATATATGTATTATGTGTATACATTTATAATCTATGTGAGCATCTCAAACATGTTCCCAATTTTCAAAACAAACGTATTTTTGTAAATATTTGGAATTTCCAATCATGGAGTTGTCCATATTGACGGATGTTCAGCTGGTTCTGTGGATTGATGCTTTCCATGAAAACGAGTGAAATTATCAATCCTATGGACTAATTACTATCATGAGGTTCATAAACTTCGAGATAAATTCCACCTTCATAATAGAAATGCAAAGAAGGTGGAACCCCGTAAAACGAGCCTACTTCATGAGAGAAAGACAAATGTGTCCGACCATAGAAGAATTCCGAGCTATTCTAATGATGAAAAACATTTGTAGAATAAATGTCCCTAAGGAATCTCTTGCAAGAAGAGTACAGATATGCCAAGACAATTTATGAAATTATCCTGGCAAAGACATACATCGACTTTTAGAAATAGACCAAGATGGAAGTCAGAAATGGAGAAGTCCCTTTGACTTTAGGATCGTCCATGTTTACGGTAACGATCTTACTAGCCCACTTCTTCCTAAGTCATATCAAGTATATTAATTTGTTTAAATATAACAAGAAGGGGCTGTAGCGTAGTGGTAAAAAATCCATGCCTGTCACACAGGTGACTAGGGATCAAATCTCACCGACTGCAAATAATATTTAAAGTTTTGCTATTTCAGGGAAGCTGAGCAAAATCCGAAATTTACCTATAGGCAAGATCGACTCGATAATGTATACGGCTCAGTCAACCGGATCGGTCAAGAAGCTCGGTCAAAGCGTTCGGTCAAGAAGTTCAAAATCCGGACAGGTTTAACCTGTGTGCAGAAATCCGGACAGGTTCAACCTGTGTGCAGAAATCCGGACAGGTTCAACCTGTGTGCAGAAATCCGGACAGGTTCAACCTGTGTGCAGAAATCCGGACAGGTTCAACTTGTGTGTAGAAATCCGGACAGGTTCAACCTGTGTGCAGAAATCCGGACAGGTTCAACCTGTGTGCAGAAATTCGGACAGGTTCAACCTATGTGTAGAAATCCAGACAGGTTCAAGTTCAGGACCGATTGAGTTGTAAACCGAAAGAACGGTCAAGAAATCTAACCGGTCAGAATATCAAACTGGCTAGAAGAAGCAAATGAACAAACCTGAAATTATCAGGTTGAATATCAAACCGGCCAGAAGAAGCAAATAAACAAACCTGAAGTTATCAGGAACGGTCAAGAATCTGACCGGTCAAGAATCCAACTGGTCAATTAATCAAACCGATTAAAAGAAGAAGCAAAGGATGTATCCAAAACCGGAAGTTATCCGGTTAACCTGAAGCCATGAACAACTGATAGACATCCTAAACCGAAATACAGTATCCAACTAGAAAACCGATGAGAAGACTACTTAGAGAAAGAAGTCAAGAATATCAAACTAAGTACAACTTACAAATCGGTGCAAACAGTTACTTTGGGTATCTGCAGAAGATAACATCAAAGGATCAGACTGTGACATTGTCATATCCATACAAGTCTGATGATACTCTTCAGGCTGCAGAAGATTGCCTGAAGAAATTTTTCCACTCTGGGATAAGTCAGAGGCGCAACCTTCCAGGTGCAGGCAACTGTCCAACCGGCAGTTGCTATATTAAGTAAAAGACAAACCTAGCCGGTTTGACCGATGCCTTGGAAACCAGAACTGCATTTAATGCAAGGCTGAACCTCTGATCAACCAATCAGACTCAAGGATGACCCTGAAGGTATCCGTTGAAGAAATGTGACCGTTGGAACATTTCATCTATAAAAGGAGCTGAAGAGGAAAAGCATACGAGATATGAAAAACCAAGATACAAGACAAGATAAATTAAGTGTGTTTATCTCTCTACAAGATTGAGAGCTTAAGTGTGATTACAATTTCTGTGAGAATTGTAAGAGTGATTATCGAGCAGTAAATAAGACTCGATTGTGTAGTGTGGTTGAGTATTCCTTAGTGAATATCCTTCTCGCGGCTTCGAGAAGTAGGGGTGACGTAGGAGTTTTATCTCCGAACATCCATAAAAACTTGTCTTGTGTCTTTTTTTTCTATCAGGTCTATTTTCCCACCGACTCAATATCCTAACCGACTCACCAATCCTAACCGATTCGTACTATACTAGTCGACCTTACACTCTAACCGATTCTACCTAAACTGACTTACTGAATCCCAAACCGACCCACCATACTCCAAATCTGGTTCTGTCCATCCTGTGTGTATGCTGCTTCAACCTGAAACAAACCACTTCCGCGCTTGAACTCGGTTCAAGGGTTTGTGACAGTTTGTGTAGTATTGAAACCCCGGTGTTAATCTCTAACCGGATTAATCACCAACCGCTAAGTGAAAGCGCTAACCGGCCAGACCCCGGTCCGCCAGTCGCGATCTAGATCCTAATATAACGCCAACAAATGGTAAATCCTCCCCGAGAATCTTGGAGGTAGCATACCACTTGCGTTGATGGAACAAAGACCCCTTAGGTATCATTTCGGTTGAAACGTTGAGGGGTTTAACTAATTTATACCTAACTTCTATTATGAGAAAAGAGGCTCACCCTTGATTCTCTACATCTGGCTACTCAACAAGCTTAAACGTTTTCCTCTAGTGTGTCCTAAAGAAATCATGTTCCTTATCTTCACAATCAAAGAATGAAGAAATCTTCGTCTAGACCTCTTATACAAATTGACGACGAAATTAGAAGAATACTCCCATGGTATCCCATCAAGAAAATGACATTCATGATGGACGACAAACCCATGATTATGCTTATGGGCTTGGAGTGAGTTACTTGTTATTACTCCCATAACATGTTCAATCAATTTGACAATATCTTCATAAAGGCTGCCTTCGCTATAGACAAACCAATGTGGGAGATCTCGAGAAATGACACAACGCCTTCCAAATGAATATCCTAGAAAAGCGAAGGAAGTACATGAATGTCATTCTCCAAGAATATGAGCAGGTCTAGAAAAGGGAAGAGGAGGAAGTTTACAATGTGGGAACATACTACAATTGGACATAAAGCTTGTGATCTCTGTCAACACATTTTCCCTTTTAGATTCTCTTTATAAAATATCAACAAGAGAGCTCTGTCTATAACAAACTTAACGAGTATGTTTTATATAACAACTCTATGTTTTCTTTTCGAATCACAAAGGAGATACTCACTCTCTAGGATTCATCTTGTGTGCATTTGCATTCTCACCTCTTTCTCTTTGTAATAGTCCACGGTTATGACAACCGACAAATGGCCAAAGAACTCCTAATACTTGAAATGGTCTCTATGACTAAATTTAGGGAAATGAAAGTAGCGTTGCAACATGTGATGGAACAACTCGCATTGATCACAACTTCTTTAACTAATCGGCAAATCCCGTTTACATCCCAAAACATGCCTTCTTCCTCTCGACTTCCTAACCAGCCTATCCCGGTTATGTTCACCCTCATTAATCGACGTTTACTAGTCAAAAAACTCAAGAGCAAGTCTCTAACTATGAAGACTCCAAGAGGATATCAACCTAACCACACGGGCACAACATGAGGAGGTAATCAACTCCCTGGGATCACAGGAAAAACAAATTTCATCGGGTCATCAACCACCACTAACGGAATATGAACGTCAGGCTCAAGTCAATCCATGTAAGCACAAATGCAAGCTCAACTAAACAAGATGGCAAAGGGAAAAACACTAAAGAACACTATAACTGGAAAGATGCTATGAAAGTTGTCGAACGAGCAGTCATTCTATTAAGTGTCAAGCTTCTAGCCATATCCAAATACATTGGAAAAACGACTTGTCAATCTTCTACAAAATGTACACTTCTGCAATGACTCCATTGTGACTTGGAAAACCGATTGTTCACCACCTATTTCCCCAATACGTCGATGACGATGCTCTACGTTGGTATCACCAACAAAAGATAGTCTATCTACAAAGCACAGAGGAATTGGATGCAGCGTTCATAAAACGCTTCTTAATTCATCTTAACCTTGAACGACTAGAAAAGAGGTTGAAGAACATCAAACAAGGAAAAGTGAGATTATCTATGTTTATCGAAGGATTGATAGCCATTGCCGAGGAAATCGATTCCCTCTCGAGAGAATAGTGACAAATCAATATGATTTTAGAAAGCATTAACATACGATATTATGTTGGATTCGTCGTCAAAACCTTCCAAAATATAAAGAAAAAACTCACAATAACCTCGATGACGCTATCGAGAAAGAAGGGAGAGAGTGAAAAGTAATCAAAGTTACCCCACCTCCAAGTCTTTTCTCAAGAAAGGAAAATACATAAATACACCAAGTTACCACTGCCTAGTAGGAGCCATCGCCTCAAAAGACGAGCCCAAGTAAGCCTCCACAGCCTAAGGTAGGTACAACCACCCCTACCTAGACCACACCTCCAAATGCACCTTGACCTCCTAGAGTATTTGATGACCTAGGAATGCCTTCAAGTCAAGTGATGAAGATTCTTCAAAAAAAAAATCTTATCAAACCCCTCTCCCCAAGAACAAACAGACCATTCTTGGAAAAGTATGAGAACACTTGGTGTGACTACCACCAAGAAAAGATTCATGCTACCAATAATTGTAGTGTCCTCAACATATGTTCTAGGACTTGATCGATTAGAATGTTATCGCTAAGCTAGAAATAGATAAGAATCCTCTACTGGATCACCAAGTCAATATGCTCACTAACAACGAAACTTCTTTTGACGTCAACGCGTTATTGGACCTGATCCATGACGCCGAACTAGAAATTAACATGATTGATGCATGACCAAAAAGAAGTCCAAAATCTATACTAGTAAAACTTCTAAATGGTGGAAGTCAAAGATGACTGCCCACATTACACTCCAATAGATATCGTAACAACACGTGGTGGAACAGATTTTTAACCCAGTTTCATGAAAACCACACTAGTCAATGTGTCATCGACGTCCCAACTGCCCGTAGGGACTATAAGGGAAAACGAGCATAGAGATCTTAACCCATGAGATAACCTCCTGAGTAAACTGAAAATAATAAATGTTAATATTTCCATCTGGGAAATCTTGATGTACTCTATCGAGCACATGAAAGCAATCCTCAATGAGTTAAGAAATGATAATGTCCATGCCAATACGACCCATGAGAAATTTGTAGGGATCATATCTGCTAGTTCGCAACATAATGTGATCGAATTTGAAGACAAGGATCTCCATCAGCTGAATCAAACCATGATAATGCCATCTACATTTATGTATAAATGGAAGGGAAGACCATTCTGATGGTCCTAATAGACAATGGATCCTCTCTTAAGATATGTTCTTGGCGGACTCTTGAGAAAATTGGCGTATCCCGAGACAAGATCATACAATGTGACCCGTGTGTCAAAGGCTTCAACAACTCTCGTTGCGAGATAATGGGTTGCCTCAAGTGCACTATTCAAATGGACGACAAACCCTTTCAAGTTGACTTTTGTGTCATCAAGATGCAGTCTTCCTATAACTTGATCTTAGGATGACCAAGACTTTAGCCTATACATTGCACCAAAACCTCATTTTATTGCAAACGACCAAGTTATCACAATCAACGGTGAAATTGACAATGCAACAGTTAGTTTCTTTTAGAAGGTACAGACTCTTCCAAATACCCCGACTTTAGTACGTTTAACCCCCCCTCCATTAGAATGATGCGCAACATGAGATATTTCCCTAGTATGGGTTTAGGCCCGAACGCCAATGGCATGTCATCATTTCCGCAATCATTTTGTAACATGGTTCGCCACAGTCTAGGATACATCCCTATTCGAAGAAATCCGCAATGAAAGGATATCCAAATGACGCATAGTTATTTCACCACCCTTGAATGGACAATTCATCCCTGAGAGACAAAGCACCATATGCTTTGACTTCCCTAACCCTTTACCAATCTAGATTTACAAAGACGTTTTCCAGGTCTCGAAATCTTTTCAGATTGTCCTCATAACCCTAACCCTTCTGTTTGCGTGATTAGGAAAAGAACATACTATTGGCACGACCCCCTGGAAAATTTGTCTTGGATTCCCAAGACAGTTAATCCAGCTTAGGAAACCAGCTCTTCCGGTCTTCAAAGAACCAATTCCCTTTCATTTGTTGGTACTGTGATCAATGAAAGTAGAACTATTTCTCCTCTCATGTATAGAGATGTTAAATATTGTACATTCTAAGAAATCTAAGAACAATGATCTAGTTAGATCATCTTTTCTTACATTTAATAAATTCATCGATATAACACAAGAAGTAGACTTTGAATCTATGATTAAAAATGATCTTTCGTTTTATTCGCTTAAACTTCAAATCTAAACACTTCTTAGAAACCGAGGACTGGATTGTCTCTACAGTGTAAACGACAATTGAAATCAATTTAAACACAGTCATCTATCCTTAGATTGTAATGATTGACCAAAGTTTAAACCCACGAAAGCGTCTAGAGTTAGTTGAGCTATTAAAATCCAACAAAGACGTCTTCACCTAGTCATACAAGGACATGTCAGGTATTTATTCAAAGATTACACAACATCACATTCCTCTATATCCTGACGCTAAGTTAGTAAAGAAAAAGCTCAGACGGATGAAAGAGGAAGTCATGAACAAAATCTGAGAAGAATTCTGAAAGCAACTCGAAGCTGGATTTCTCGAGGTAGTGGAATATCCTACCTGGATAGCTAACATGGTTCTTGTCCTAAAGAAAGACAAGAAGATACACGTGTGTATAGATTATCGGGATCTGAATAAGGTTAGTCCTAAAAATCACTTCTCACTACTACATGAAATCCAACAACCAGGCAGCATATGAAACTATGAAAACTGAAATGTAAAATTTTCAACTTCAAATTGAAAGATTGAATTAGAGGGTATTTGGAAGCTTACTAAGGGTTAGAGAACACTCCTTATCTTTTAGGGAAGCTTTGTGATCTCCTAGATCAGAATCTTGAGGGCTTACACGAATATTCTAAAAAATCAGAAAGCTTGAAATTTTAATGGCAGATTTTTAAAAAATCTTGATTGAAGGCTTGAGAGTGGATCTCTTACCTTCTATTTGCTCAAGGGAGGATATTTATAGCCTCCCAAAGTCAGTTCATCGACAAAGTGGCTTCAATTAAGTCAAAAGATCATTGATGGTCTTTTGGTTGTTCTCTGACCAATTGCTAGTATAGGTAGTAATGATGCTCCTAGGTGTAAGGGAAATAATCACCAGAGTAGGGTGATCATTTCACCTTTTCAATGAAGTCAAAAGGTGGAGAAAAATAAAGTTCCATCTTTGAAAAATCAAAGATGGTTGATGTTCTTATATGTTCGTCGCCGCGAGGAAGACGACGATACATGGTGAAACAACGACGTTTTAGGCGTAAATTGGAACGCGGGACGTTCCGTTGGCGTTCCGTTTAGGTTCCGTATGCAATTGGGCATTTTGTCGCGTTTCGGATAACGACGTTGAGGTGCGCGTTAGTTGATCTTTTGCTTCGCGAGCGTGTGTTTCCTTCCTTGCAGCGGGCGACACAGATGATTGTTGGGCGTGGGATGATGATCCAGCACTCATCCGAAGATTGTGGTTCCTGTTGCAGCGATTCTTCAAAATTTCAGCCACATGGGATCACAAACGATTTTCAGCCTAAAGGTTTCTTTGAAATTAATTTTTCTTTTACCCTTTTGACTTTATTTTTTATCTTAAAAATATACAAAATAATTTTAATAAATATGACACATATTTTGCCAATTTATTTTAATTATTTTTTATTTATTTTTGGGTTTAATAAATAATTTATTTGGGATAAATGGATATAATATTTATCTTAAATTATTTATTTGAATTCTTTTAATTTTTCTAAAATTATTTTGAGATAAAATGAGTACAATTATCCGAAATTATTTTATTTATTTTTCTTGGCCATTATCTTTAATTAATTAAAATTTAATTATCACATTAATTAATCTAATTAATTATTTGATTAGATTTTGACATTGATTTTAATTATTTTGATTTTATTTATTCAAAAATAATCAAAATAATTATTTTTAAATTTATATATTGATGTGTAGATTTTTAGTGTTTACAACAACATTTTAACAATCTAAGCTAACATAACTTTATATTTTAAAATCAATATAAATTTTGATAAGCCTTTTCCATTCCATTATATAATTTAAAAGTTTTGTAATTTTTTTTTATATTATGACTAAATTGTGTTTTATTAACATACAAAATATGTTTGGGAGAGAGAATTTTAGAGGGAATGACGTGACTCAATTTGATTGACTGAAAAAATAATAAATTTTCTCTATCTTCTCTCTCCTCAATCTTTATCCTTTTTTCAGCCAATGATGCGGTGACACGTCATTTCATCACTCATTCTCTTCCCAAATTCCATCCCCTATCATTACATATACAAATGTTGGTCAATATATTTTTGCAAATAATTCTTAGAAAACGATCATAATTTTACGCTATCTAGTTCACAATGTTAATATAAGGTTATATAAGGTCCTCACTCTAACTTTTTAATAAAACTCAATCTTATCATTTGTACATAAATTTTTTTTTGGTAGAAATTTTAGATGCACATAATTTGGTAGATATTTCAGATGTGATGTCTCTGTATAAATGTGGGATTTGTTTAAGTTCTTCTATAACTTAAAATTTAGAAACATTTATTTATTTTATCACGTGCACACAATTATGTGTATCAAATAATAAAACTAATTCATTTACACTCCATTATTTTGTTTGATAATTTTTGTCCCCACAATAATAATGTTAAAACTGTTTTTTATGAATAGATTGATTTGAATTAATATTTGTACAATTTACCTATTAAGAAAAGCAAATTATATAATATTTATCAATAATAAAGTAACACTAAATTAGTAAATTATCATATACTTGTTGTGTTTGTAAAAAAAACACTTGAGTTTGACTATAATAACATTTAATTACAAAACAACAATGTTCACAATTGGACATAAGGGCTGCGAACTCTAACCTGTCTCCAGAAAATCGATTACATGTTCCTGAAGGCTCATTAATTCTCTCGTCTGTGTAAAGAGAGAGAGAAGCAGAGTCGAGGAGAAGAGGAAAGATCGATATATCTACTCAAGAGAGCAGGAAAGCGAGACAGATATGCGGCACAGAGGTTGGGTCTTCTGTTTAGATCATTCGCATGGTTACATTTTAGCTTTTCTGTTTCTGGGTTGTGCGATCACTGATGTGGGTGCTTCGATCCACGAATACAATAACGAGGCCTTCATTCCTCGGTTTAATTCCTACTTCTTCCATGGCGGAAGCGAGGGACTCTATGCTTCCAAGATCCACAATGCTCCTAAAATTTCCTCCTCTGAAGAGACCTCCCTTAATGGCAGGTCTTTCATCAGGTGAAAGAACATTTTTTTTTCCATTTTCATTTGTAAGCGGAACAAGGCTAAATTTCTTTTCAATCGACTGCTTTTGTTATTGCCTTTAATTTTTCTCGATTGTTTTTCTTATTACAATGAATTTCATTCCAGTGCTGGGTTTGTTACTTTTGTTGTTCATATGATTTTATCTGCTCCTGTTCCAGATGTACTACTTTTGGTTCGATTAGGGTACTGATTTTTATGAATAGATTGTTTTCACTATTTTTGTGAAGACTGCACAAGTGGTGATCAGCGTTTTAAGTGCTTCAACTGAAAATCCTGCATTGAATTTTTTTTAGTTAATGTGCTTTCAATGAGAATTGAATCTCAAGCCTCTTTTGATCTCAGCTAACTAGAGTGAGTGTATTGAAAGTATTATTACAGTTGATGTGTAACAGTAGGTTAGATTATGCTGAAATAGAATACACAATACTATATTGTGTGAGGCTCCCTCTTGTCTAGTGTTCTTATTGAAGGATGAAATGATATAACTATTGTAATTGGAGGTGTGTGGCCTTTTTTACCTTGTAAGTCCTTGCTTGTGACCACTTACTATAATCTCCATTGTCTTAGTTTTTCAGTTTCTTTGCAATTCGATGAGAACATCTTTGAACTTTTTTAGCTTCTCTTTGTTAGAGATATAGTCTTCAGGCATTGAATGACTGTGATAGTATTAATCAAAAGGTAGCATTGGTAAGAAAAAGAGAATACCATGAGAAATAGAGAAGAAGCTCTTATAGATGATGATAAAGGAAGAAATCCCTTAGTTGAAAAAATATAATTACATCAACATTTTTTGAATGACTATCAACACTCTAACATCACTATTCATGCTATTTCATTACTACTAACCAACTACATCATTCTAAGTTCTAACAACCTGTGTACTAACTGCTATAATAATCTTCTAATATTTTTTGACGTTATGCATTTGCATTTTTTCACTAAATCTTCAGTTTCACTCATTTTGGGTTATATATTCAGCTTGTGGACTGAGCACTTCCTTCAGTTTCACCTATTCAATTTTTTGTTGTCATCCTAGTTTATTCTGGGGTGGCTAACACGATGTCCCACAGTCATGACCCTCCTTTTAAATCAAAGCTTTCTTGGTGGGAAAACTACTAATCTTATACAGATTCACCTATTCAATTTTGTTAGGCCATAGTTGCATCTTTATATTTATTATCAAGCCTTTATTGTAGTTTGTGAACTTTAATGAGCCTGTTTAAAAATTGTGTATTTTGTTACAATCACAATTCCACTAAATAATTGTCAAAGATCAAATTAAAAGTTTCTTTTTTTCGTATAAGAATTGTTTAGGATCATGATTGAATTATAGTGATTTTTTTACTTCATTTGTTACACAAACTATTTTCTAATTCATGATTCAAATTATAGTGCAAATTTTTTTTTATTTGGTATAATGATTTATTTTTTATTTTTGGTTCATGATCCATGCTATTTTGTAGATCATTTTGATCTTTAGATACATAACGAAAGTAGATTTTTTTGAATTATAATCAACATGAAAAAGTGAATAACAAAACAATCAATATGTCTGAAGGGCATATCATGTTCAGTAGGGGTAAAGTTGTATTGGACCTTATTTCTCATGTTACATAATGAACTATATAACAAAAGAACTTGTTGAAACAGTTGTTCAATATGAGCTTAAATTGTGCATTATTTGTGTGCCTTGCAATTATAGGTTTGAATCTGTTCGTTTTTGGAGGACAAAAGAAGCCACAGAGAAGCAGAATGACATGCAGCAGAAGACAGGATTAATTGAAGCTATAATAGTTGAGGTCAAAGACAGGGATAAGATTGGAGGCGATACGTTAAATCCCAATGCAATATGTTGTACCCGTGCTCTTGCCAATGATGGCTCTTGCAAACTTGGAGAAGTAATTATTCGTCAACCAGATAATTCCGAATGGCCAAAACGGATACAGACATACTTTGAAGGTACAAACCTTGATACTACAATGGAGATTCAAGCCATTGAAATTAATAGTACAGGGATGTATTATTTGTACTTCATGTTTTGTGACCCGGTACTTCAAGGAACACTAATTAGTGGAAGAACAGTTTGGAGAAACCCTGAAGGCTATTTGCCTGGTAAGATGGCACCTTTAATGACATTTTATGGTCTGATGTCTTTGGCTTACCTTATACTTGGTCTGTTGTGGTTCCTACGTTTTTCACGATATTGGAAAGATATTATACCACTACACTACCACATCACTGCTGTAATTGGACTAGGAATGTGTGAAATGGCTCTATGGTATTTTGAGTATGCAAACTTTAATTCCATTGGAAGCAGACCCATGATGATTACTATATGGGCAGTTACTTTCAGTGCCATCAAGAAAACAGTTTCTCGGTTTCTTCTATTGGTAGTGTCTATGGGTTACGGAGTTGTAAGACCTACACTTGGTGGTATCACCTCCAAAGTGCTTCTTCTTGGTGCGACTTATTTCGCAGCATCAGAAGCTCTTGAACTTTTTGAACATTTGGGAAATGTAAATGATTTCTCGGGTAAAGCAAGGCTTTTTCTAGTTCTACCTGTTGCTCTTTTGGATGCCTGTTTTATCCTTTGGATCTTTTCATCATTATCCAAGACGTTAGAGAAACTTCAGGTGTGTTACAGCCCACACTGTCTTTTGTATTTATTCATCTTTAGATTCTCTCCCCTTCTCTCCATTTCTTTAACTTTTTTATTATTATTAAAAATTGTGCTACAATCAAACACATATTAGGAAGGCCGGCATAAAGAATTAAAAGAAGAAAAGTTATTACAAACATCAATATTCCCCAAACTTGCCTTGCCCATTCACAGGTTTCATGAGCAGGCATTACTTACGAATAGGAAAAGTAATAGTAATAAAAGAGCAAGTGTATTTTGTGTTCATCATATGCAAGACTGCTTTTGGTCCCAATATATGACCATCAAGCATGTAGTATACCAGCTATAGCGAGTCACTAGTAATTATATAATTAACTTCATCTGGCTGAGAACACGGCTGAATTGCTATTCAATACTGCAATTATATATGCCCTATTATGCCTTTGTCGCAGATAAGGAGACGCGCCGCCAAACTTGAACTCTACAGAAAGTTCACAAATTCTCTAGCAGTATCCGTGCTTGTTTCTGTTGCTTGGATCGGCTATGAGGTAGTTATTTCCGTTAGCACTGTACTTTGAATTTTTCTATCCCAGAAATTAACGCATTTTTTTATGTAACCCCACTAAGAATGTACTCTCTGTTCCTTGCAATACATGTTTGCTTAGCTGTACTTTAATGCAAGTGACCCGCTAAGTGAATACTGGAGGAGAGCATGGATAATCCCAGCCTTTTGGTCTTTATTGGCTTACCTACTCTTGGTGGTGATATGTATTCTATGGGCTCCTTCACATAATGCAACTAGGTAACATTTCTGCAACCTGCTCGTTCTTTATCTTTTCCTCCAGAATTCAATCTTCAATCCATATTATTAATTAGGGCCAATAGCTTTAGCTTTTGGCTTTGTTCTTCCTTCTTCATAGATTAATAGTTAGTTTCTATCCATTCTATTATTAGCTTCATAAATTCATGAGTGCAAATATTTGGTTGGATTCATTTGACTTATAACCCGCGAATGAAGACAACTTTCACTGGATTTTGATCATCTGTCTATCAATGATATTGAAGACTAAGGATGTGTTTGATTATTCAACTTATCACTTAATTAAGTTAATTTAAATGATAATTTTTCATTATCTCAATTGAAGTCATACAACTAAAAGAGAGTGATAAGAAAATGTTAAGTTTATATTTTAAAATATGTGATCATTTAGATTCAGATCAAATTAAGGTCAAAATGTTGAAGTTTAAAATTATGGATTATGAATGTCTGAACTGGTAATATGGTAAGACTGTCCAAAAGATGACTTTAACTTCTGGAATATAAGAAAATAGTCATTATAAGAATACAAATAGTTTTTAACTACTTTATTGATATTAATTCCACGTATTATCGTATGTATCATGTTACGTGTAGATATCTTATTTGGTTTATTCAGCATTTATATTTTCAAAACACTTAAAAAAACGTATGTTTCAGATATGCTTATGAGAAAGGTGATGACATGGAGGAGGAGGCGGTGTCACTCACTAGCAGTGTAGGCGGAGATCTATCAACCAAGGTAGAAAGAAAGGAAAGGAAGGGAATCAGTTCAACTGATCATTCATTTGGTCTTGGAGAAGATCTTGAGGAAGACAAAAGAGAATGATGCCTTTTTCATTTTTTTTCTTCTTTTTAACTTGTAACTGAATTTTCCTCTTTTAATGTAAATCTATGTGTCCAATGTTTTACCATCATTGTATACCTTCATAATTTCCAGTAAAAAAAAGGTGTGGTTTATCTAGTCTGAAATGAAGTTCAGTATCTTCCTCAGCATTAAGAAGATAAAACATGATGTGGAACAAAATATAATCAATATAATTTTCAGTTTATTTTCTGTTCTGTTACTAATATTCTGATGCAAATGAAGGCCCCGATAGAACGAGCGGTTTCCCAAAATAACCTTGTTTGGCGTTAACTTTCCCAAACTAACCTAGTTTGTTCATTCATTCCTAAATTAACCTAATTTACTATTCAAACTCAGTTTTATTTATTTTTTTTTACATTTAAAATTTATTATATATAAAATTAAATTATTTACTTTGGGAAACATCCCCTTATAGAACAACATAAGGCAGGATAATTTTTTGATAACCATCCTTAGTTTATTGAGCTGAAGCTCCTTCACTTTAGATTATAATATTTTGCAGATTTGGAACATTTCAATCAGATTTGGAACATTTCAATGTGAATAGATTTGATTTTTAAAATCGTAAAAGTGTAAGATTTTAACTGGTGTAAGATATTACAAAACTAAGCTAACCATACCTCTCTAAGTCACAATTAGTGGCTGGATCATATTACTTTTTATCTCCACCTCAAATTCCAACATCTTCTTCAACATCGTCATGATTTGAAAAAATGTTCATTGATACTCCATTGATGAATTGTATCATTACTATCATCAATTGTGCTACTGGAACCTTGACATTGAGTTTTCAAATTACTTCCATTTTAGGTGTCCTTGGGTACTTCAACTTCTTTCTTATCTTTCATCCACAATACTTTCACTATGGCAGCAGCCTAATTGAACTTACCTCCTTTGAGATGATCACCTTCCCCATGCTTTGTCCTATCTAGATCCTATACTTCTTGCCGCCATCACGATACCAAAAAAACGCCCTTTCATAGTACATGAAATAAGATCCTCATCAATTGAGTTGTACTCGGCATTGCATTCCAAGATTCTCAAATTAGCATGATCTTGTTTGAAACCACTCCACCCCTCAATAGAAGTCATCAATCCAAGATCAGTGAATTGAGACATATTCATCAAAAAAACAAGTATTCAATGCCTCATCCAAAATGTTTAAATTATTATCAAGAAGAGTTTTCATCATCTGTTGTGAAATTTAAAGTTTAAATTATAGGATAGCTGTGAAAAGGAGATGTGAGAGCTAATAATCTGAGATCTGATTTTGAAGGATTTGGTTATAGATCCATTTTTATCAAACACTTATACTTTAGGCCTCCATGATTTTCTTTCATTGATCGACATTTAGTGTTCCCATTTATTAATCTAATTCATAATCCATAAAAGGTCATACTTTATTTTATTAAATATAATAACAATACTAATTAATAATAGAGAAACAGAATTTTTATTTACATGGGATAACAAAACAAGCAGTATAATAGTTCTCCCAATGATGAGATTATGGGACAAAATTCCTTAGAAACAGGAAATTTTAGTTAGTAATAATAATAACACATAGCTTATTAATAAGAGGAATCAAGTGGAGCATTCCGCACCATGATCAGCAGGCCTTGGTATGGATTGCCATCCTGTGCATATCTGGAGAACATCTCGAAGAGAATCGCTGGCTGGTTCCAAAGACCATGTGGGGTAATGTACACTTGGATGGAAATTGCTATGTTCTTCACTAAACCCACTTAATAATGGTGCTTGACATCCATTCAGAAACATGTCCCCATCAGACTTTATTATTCCACACATTGCCTCTTCCTTGTCACCTGCCTATATATAATGTCATCATCTCAATTATGAATTAGAACTTTTTCTGGCTAACAACTCATTTGAATAACATGTCCAAAGTTTAATCATGTCTATTGAATTAACTAGAGGATAATCAAGAACATTTTTAGGGATCATTATGTTGTCCTAACGGCTATTTATTTCGTCCAACTAATGGGACCCCGATATGTGAAGGTCACACCTTTCAAGTTGACTAAACTGAGAATTATAGTTATTGGGAGTGAGTTGGATAGTCTTGATCAAATTCATGGTAGGAATGTTAACCCAAGTCGCCAAGAGAACGCTGTTTTATCTCTCTCAATATTCAATGGTGGGATTTAAAATTTTAATTTACTAATTTTATTGTTTAAAGATGTCAATTACATTGTTAGGAGGGTAAAGATACTAGGTTAATATGTTATTTTCACCGAATATACATTTAAACTGTTGGCGTCGTTTTTCTAAATTCTGATCATACTCTTCCTCTTCAGTTCTACTCAAAAAAACCATTTAGACTAATTATGAAATAGTTGATTTATGATTAATTAATTGGTACAAAAAACTGAATTGGGTTTGTGCAATTTTAACAAATAAACTGAAAATAATCTATACATAACTTGGAGCAGTCTATTCCATTTTAATGGCTTCCTAGATGATGATATAATGCACACCTTTATATCACAAGCAAACCTGACATTTTAGGTGACTATGATAAATGACAAATCAAATCTCCTAAATGTATCATCTAATTTAATTTATCAACATTCAATCATTACTACTCAATGATAACATGAAATAACCTTAATGACTTGAAAATAAAATATTTGTCAAATTAAACATTGAAATATAGCAAATAATACAAAAAAATAAATAGAAATGTATTATTTGTACTCTTTTCAGAAAAGAATTATAAAATCAACTATTTCATAATTAGTCTAAATCCTGTTAAAATTGGTCGCCTTCCAGTGGTCCGACCGAGGAAGCACAAAAGGCTATGGAAACTCTACAAAAGACATGAACTGAGTCGGCCTACTCCCAGCTGTGTTGATGTAAACATGGTAAGGGAATATTTGAAAAGTAGCTTGTTATCAGCCTACTAGAGATAATTACTAGCACTAGTAAGGGATTATTTGAAAAGTAGCTTGTTATCAGCCTACGAGAGATAATTACTAGTATTAGTATTCGTGTTATTGTTTTGATAGCGAATGTTTAATGTTGAAAGACAAGATTGTTTCTCATCTCTGGCTTAGGCTATTCAATTATCATTTATATTTTTCTTATTTCTCACTGTAATTTCTCTATAAATCCTAGAACTGTTACAGGGATGTAACATGAGAGAAGAAATGATGATCTGAAAGAAAGAACATAGTTTAACATCTCAAAGAAAGAACATAGTCTAACATCTCATCTCCATCTGTTCTTAGTTCCCCATCTCCCTCACTGAAAAGTCTCATCTCCATCTCCTTCTTCAAGAAGGCCTAACATTTCTTAAGGGGTGTTGAGTTTTGTATTTTTTTTTTTTGAAAATATGGTGTTGATTTCAAAATTACAAGATTTAGAATGTAATGTCATTTGGGTGGGTGGGTCATATAGATTAGCTTGAACTATAAACCACGTCAACTTTTAGTTTTGAATTTATCTTTCTTACTCAATTCACAATATTTTGAAGAAATTATAACACAATCTTATTTCAACATGCCAATTAAATCATCACAATTACGCTGCAAAATGACATAACCAGACATGAGAAAATTGACGCTTGAATTACCTTTTCCGTGTAGTATTCAAAAGTCTTCTTCTTTTTCCCTGCTTCATAGATGTTACACTGAGAATAGACCTAATTTGAAAAACCCAAATCAGAAATTCGTTAAGCTAGTGTTTTGTATAAACCAAAATGCTTGATGACAAATAAAAAATGTTACCTGTGATTCCACACTAGCACATACAGCATACACACTCCAATTTCGTGTGTAATTGTTGTAAAGATGAACTTTACCAAATCTAACACGTGGATGCCTTTGTTTGGTGCTGTCAAAGAAACAATGGTGAATAGTCACTCTAATGCATCTGTCACCCACATGAGTAGGATCTGCTCCAATCAGCATCGTTTTGTCATGATTTTGGAAAAGACATCTGAGCCAAAATAAAAAAGAGTATCATCAGAAAAATGTTCACTCACATAGCTGAACAGATATGAGCAACCAAACAGACCTAGAAACAGTTATATCTGTGCTTTGTCTCGTTATATCTATGAGTCCATCCTCGTAATCCTTCAGGCTGCAACGATCTATCCATATGTGCCTGGAGTTTGGTTTTATTTGAATGCCATCAACATCATGTCCCCTACCGCCTTCAAATTCCAGATTACATACAATTACATGTTGACAATCTTTCATCCTTAATCCTTTCCCCGTTAATTTTATTCGTTGACCACGGCCATCAATAGTCTTGAAAGAGGACACGGCCAGATACGATGATAGATTAATAGTACCCGATATTTCAAAGACAATCCATTGAGGCTCTTTCTTACGACAGCCTTCCCGAAGTGACCCTGGTCCATCATCTGTGAAAAACCATCTTTAACTTCAATAACTAGTTTGAACAGATAAAGCTGTAGAATTTTATTGTTTTAAAAAGTGAGACTCTTTTCCATTAAATCATTGGTGCCACAAAAATCGATTGCACCTAGAGAAACACCAAACCAAATGAGCACAAGTTATGACACAGTGTTTGGCATAAGAGCTGCAGAATTATAAGTCCCTGATATTCATTTCTTTAACAAATGTCCATTAGACTACAAAGCTACCTAAACAAGACGAATCATGTCAAGAATGAAACATTAAAATAGCCATCAATACTTTTTGGTAGAGACAAAGTTATCAATGCAAGATACTAAAAAAGTGTGGTGCTTCTCCGAAAATATTACAAATACTTCATCATCAGAATCAAGATTTATCATTCTTTTGAAACAATGCAACAAATATAGCTAAACCAAAGACAAGATTAATCTGTCACATACATACAATCCAGGCCATTTGGCTCTAACCCAAGTTAGTTAGGCTATTGAGCTTTGAATTAACACTTGATTGAACCACCATCAATCATCAATGATCCCAGTTTGAAGTAGATTCACAATTTTAATGCAGTATATTCCATAACAGTAAGACCCAACAATTCTCCAAGTTTTTGGTTCATATTTAGCCAAAACAAAGATTTAAGAATGGATGTAATTATCATCAATTAATAAAATTTAGAAAATAAGTACCTGCCAATGTAGTAACGGTGTAAATAGGGCCGTCAAGGCCGCCGATAGAGAGGCGACCGAACCCCTCGGCCTTACCAGCTAATGATCTGAGGCTGGAGTCGACATCACCGTACGGTAACGTAGTCATTATCAGTCCCTTGTGGAAGCAATAACTTGATTCGGTGGATGGCTGTAAATATAGGGAAAGAAAGAGAGAACTTCTTGACTTCTTTAGTATAAAAGTAAAAACCGCTTGAGTTGAAACTATTGGCTAAGGAGCTTTCGCGGTTGCCGTTGCCGTTGCGAGACCTTCACGGAAAGTATATATAGACGATTTGTGAAGAAATCAGAAAACTAAAAGTTAAAAGAGTCGGCAATCGTCGTAGTACAAAATGAGATTTTATTTTTAACTTTTGCAATAAACTCAGTATAAAAGTAGATATTATAATAAGAGAAATCTAGGTTTTGGTGAGAGAGGAAACGATTTGACCAAATATATTCGTGGTTTTGTCTTATTTTTTTTTCAAACTCGTTTTTTCCTATTATTGATAAAACGAGGAGAATAGGCTGTCTCAAGTGAAAAGTTGTTCCTTACTTTCTTATTTATTACAAACATGTAATTTTGATAAAATAAAAAAAAAATTATATATATAACATATTATTTTAATATTTAATTTTCTATTTTCTCTTTTCTCTTTTCTCTTTTCATTCTTTTCTCTTTTATGAGACATCAAATGAGACATTATCTTTGGGACAACAGATCCGAATTTTGATAAAACCTAGCCTAAATCGAATATGTTCACATATTATAAAATTTACAAATCAAAATTAAAATCTAACCTATATAAGAAATTATTGGGTAATAAAATTTGAAGAGGGAATAATACAATAAAAGATAATAAAATTTATCATTTTATTTTATCTCCTTTGTACTTTTTCTTTTTTTACAGTGATCAGACTTTATTCTCTCAATTTCTTTCATTTATCACCCTCTTCATACCTAATTTGATTACAATTTATAATTATATCTAAATATATGTATAAGTAATTAAGTTTTCAATATTTCAATTACAATCTATCCTTTTAAATTTAATTGTTATTTTTCTTTTTTAAATAAATATATATTGTTAAAAAAAATTGTTTTTTTTTATTTTTCATATTTATATTATTTAGCAATAACTTTTTGTAAACAAAAAAAAGATTGAACTACTTATCTAACCGACTAAATAACTAGTCAATAGATCAAAATCGACGGTTAAAATTTTTTCAAACTGATTTTAACGGTTTGATTGTGCATTATAGGTACTTATGTCACTCGACTTTCTTGAACCACTAAATTTAGGTACTTTTTCTTAGAAACAAATTTAAGTTTTTCTTTTGCTTAATAAATTTAAGGATCAAATATCAAGAACATGTTTGTTGAAGTAGTTAGTGTTAGTAATTTTTATCTAGTATTATCCTTTTTAGAATTAGTAATGTTTAATTAGCTTTTCTATGTAAACACCACTAAGTTAGTGATTCCTAATTTCTTGATTGTGTAAGTAACACCACTAAGTTAGCAGTGGGTTAGTAGTTATTCCTATTTTCTTTCTTTGGTAAGTAACACCACTAAGTTAGTAGTGGGTTAGTAGTGTTTCTAGTTTCTTGCTTTTGTAAGGCTATAAATAGCCTATCTTTTCAGTTATTATTTATACAATTATTAAGGAATTCAGGCATTTCCTATATACTATTGTCTCTAGTTTTGGTATGGAGCCAGCTAGAACTGAACTTTGTGTGTGATTTGAGTGAAGAATGATAACAAAAAGCAGTTTTGTTCAACCATCAATTCCAAAGTTTGATGGGTTCTATGATCATTGGTCCATGTTGATGGAGAATTTTCTTAGAGCAAAGGAGTATTGGAAATTGTAGAAGAAGGAATTCCAGTTGAACCAGAAGAGAAATCGATGAAGCTAAAGTGAAGGCGTACAACGATGCGAAACTGAAGGATTTGAAGGCAAAAAACTATCTGTTTCAGACTATTGATAGAACTGGATCAGCCAAAAGTATTTGAGATTCCATGAAGAAGAAGCATCAAGAAACAGATCGTGTTCAACGATCACAATTGCAAGCTCTCAAAAAGGATTTTGAGGTGTTACAGATGAAGACATGAGAGTCTGTGAATGCATACTTTTCGCGTACCTTAACCATTGTCAACAAGTTGAGGTAACACAAGGGCAAGGTAAGTGATGAAGATGTGGTTAAAAAGATACTAAGATTGATGACCCCTAATTTTGCATATATAGTCTGTTCAATTGAAGAATTAAAAAATCTCAGTAGAGTTTCAATTGATGAACTGCAAAGCAATTTATTGGTTCATGAGCAACGAATGACTACACATGTTAATGAAGAGCGGGCTTTGAAAGTTACATATGGAGAGTTTTCAAGAGGATGGAGACATAGTAGCTTTTGAGGTAGAGGCATAAGTAGTTGGAGACATAACTATGAAAATTCAAGTATTGAATGTTTTGGCTGTCATAAGCTTGGGCATTTTCAGTATGAATGTTCAGGAAAATCACAAGAGAGGGCGCACTATGTGGAAACAGAAGAAGAAATGTTGTTGATATCTTATACAGATGAAGGAAAGACAAATCAAGATGAAATTTGTATGTGGTACCTTGATTCAGGCTGCAGAAACCACATGAGTGGTAAGAAAGAGTTGTTTTCAGCTTTTCATGAAAATTTTAGAGAAACAGTAAACTAGGAAACAACTCAAGGGTGAAAATGATGGGAAAAGGAACTGTTGTGATGATAGTGAATGAAATTACTCAGGTCATCACTAGTGTGTTCTATGTTCCAGATTTAACAAACAATCTACTAAGCATTGGGCAGCTAGCTGATAAAGGTCTAGAAATTGTCATTAAACAAGGGGAAGTGTACACTTTATCATGCTCATAGGAGACTTGTTGCATAAATTATAATGTCTTCAAATCGAATGTTCAAGCTCTTTGCAAATATAAAGAAGAAAGAGGAGATGTGTTTCTCTGTTGCTAAAGATATGGTTCAATTGTGGCATCGTCGATATGGTCACTGAATCACAAAGGACTAAGACTTCTTCAGCAAAAGGAAATGGTAAATGACTTACCTTCACTTGGAGTCATGTCTAAAGTATGTGAAGTGTGTTTACAAGGCAAGCAACACAGACTTCCTTTCTCACATGAGACTACATGGAGAGCTACTCAGTTCTTCAACTTGTGCATGCTGACATATGTGGACCTATCAAGCCTATGTCCAACAGTGGAAAGAGGTACATAATCACTTTCATTGATGATTATAGTCGCAAAACATGGATATATTTACTTGTGCAAAAATCAGAAGCTTTTAATACTTTTAAATTGTTTAAAAGTCGTGTTGAGAAGGAGAAGGGTGTGTTTATCAAAGTTCTTCGTACTGACCGTGGAGGGGAGTTCACCCAATATGAGTTTAACAACTTTTGTAGCGATAATGGTATAAAAAGACAACAGACAGCTTCGTATACTCCACAACAAAATGGAGTTGTAGAGAGAAAGAATCGAACTCTAATGAACATGGTCCGTAGCCTTCTTATTGAGAAGCATATTCCAAAGACGTTTTGGGCAGAAGCTGTGAATTGGGTGATTCATGTTCAGAATAGAAGTCCAATGCGTGCCGTAAATAATAAGACACTAGAAGAAGCTTGGAGTGGTGTTAAGCCATCAGTTGCTCACTTTCGAGTGTTTTGCTGCATTTCTCATGCTCATGTTTCTGACAGCAAGCGCATCAAGCTGGATGACAAGAGTATCAAATGTATTCTATTTGGGGTCAGTAAAGAATCTAAAGCATATCGACTGTATGAACATTTACCTCAAAAGATTATAGTAAGTCGTGATGTGGTGTTTGAAGAGGATGGAAGCTGGCAGTGGGATAAGAATAATGAGAAAGCCACACTTATTGATTTAGAATGGGAAGAAGAAGACTCAACTGCTGCAACACATGAAGCAATTGAACAAGTTGAAACTGTGAAAGAAACTACTGAAGCTGCTTCACCATCAAGTCAGGCTTCAAGATCCAGTGAAAATTCTCTTTTATCAATTGCTCAAATAAGAGAAAGAAGACAACCAGTATGGATGAGAGATTACATTAGTAGAGAAGGTCTATCAGACGAAGAACAAGAGGACAATAATGTGTCCTTTGTAATGATGGCAACGCCAACTGATCCTGTGTACTTTGAAGATACTGTAAAGAGTGAACCTTGGAGATCTATAATGGATGCTGAGATTATTGTTATTGAAAAACAATACTTGGGAGTTGACTGTTTTACTAGCTCATGAAGAAGGTGGTGTTGGAATTAATTAAAATAATTTCATAATAATTTTAAATCATAAACTATAATACCCTAGATCTTCATTCTTGTTCTTGAGATATGAAAGACAAAAGCGGAATATATATACCTCGATCCTTAGACATGATTAGATGAGATGGTCTTCCAAAAGGGCAGAAATCCTTTAGCCTTATTTCTCCGATGATGGGGATTCAAAGAGAGAGAGCGTGTGATAAAAATAAGTTCGTCCTTATTTTTTATCAACCAACCTCCCTTTTATAATTTTTTCTGTCTTTTGGGGACCATAACCGTCATAACTGTCTCATTACGCTAATTTCTAATTTGGCCCCTCATCAAATTAGAAATACCGCAAGGTATCCACAATTTAACATTCATAACAATAACATCCTTTAGTCAAATCTCAAACATCCTTAGATCACATAATATTGACTTATTATAATCAATGACCATATATATCCATTTAAATATATAAATGTCCCTTTAAATTCTAACAATCTCCCACTAGACATATATATTTTTAAAATGAATAATATATCCTTATTGTGCACAGTATTGTCATCGATTTCGAGAACATTAACAATCTCGTCCATTAATCATATTAACAAGGATCAAGGCGGTCATCGTTGTATCAATCACAACTAAACCTTCAATGGTCACAAATATCAATATGACTAAATGACATAGATTAATCATGAATTTGTGTCATGAAAAATTACATGCAAGGTGATCTATTCATGTCAATTTTCAACTGGTCCTACCTTAACTTTAGTGAGATCAAACTTTAACTTTATTGTACAAAATGCAATAAACCGTACAATACTTTATCTGATCAGAAACTGAATTACATAAATATCTATAAAACAAACTGAAAGACAACTGAATTTACAAACTCCCACTTGACCTAGAGATCATCCATCTCTAAAACACTCATTTAGTAGTGTGTTCATGAAAGACATTAGGCGGCAGACCCTTTGTCAAAGGACCAGCTATCATAGAGTTTGTACTCAAGTGTTCTATAGAAATTTGACCACTTTGTATCATTTCCTTCACAACTAGGAACTTTATATCGATATATTTTGACAAAGGGTCTGCTCCTATTGTTATTCGAATATAACACAGCTGAATTATTGTCACAAAATAACCTAAGGGGTCTTTCAATCCCTTTCAAAATACGCAACTTAGTGACAAAATTCTTTAGCCATATTGCTTGATTTGATGCCTCATAACATGCTACAAACTCTGCTTCCATGATGGAGGAAGTTGTAAGTCCCTATTTGGAACTCTTCCAAGAGATCTCTCTACCAGCCAACAAGAATACATAGACCGAAGTGGATCTTAAACTATCTTGGCATCCCGCAAAATTAGAGTCAAAATACCCAATGATCTCAAGATCATCCGACCTCCGATATGTGAGCATGTAATTTCTAGTTCTCTTTAGATATCTCATAACCCTTTTAACTGTCTTCTAGTGATCCAAACCTGGGTTGCTCAAATATTTTCCTAATACGCCAACTATGTACGCAATATCTGGATGCATACAAACTTGAGCATACATTAGACTTCCAACTGCCAAAACATATGGAATCTTTTCCATTTCTTGAATTTCCAAATTTCCTTTAGGGCATTGTTGAAGACTAAATTTGTCTCCTTTAGTGACTTGGGTATTTCCTAATTTACAATTTTGTATTCCATATCTTTTAAGTACTTTATCGATATAGCTCATCTATGACAATCCAAGAATTCCTCGAGAACGATCTCGATATATTTGGATCCTTAATACAAATGAGGCCTCACCAAGATCTTTCATCTCGAAATTTCTCGACAGAAAAGTCTTAGTTTGGTGCAATAAACCTATATCATTTGAGGCAAGCAAAATGTCATCAATATATAAAATTAGATATATATGTTTACTCCCACTGAATTTGTGATACACACAATCATCAATTAAATTCCCTCCAAAACCAAATGAGAGAATTACCTCATGAAATTTATGGTACCACTAACGAGACACTTGTTTGAGGCCATAGATGGATTTCTTTAAGTTGCAAACCATATTCCTTGAATCTCCTAACACAAAGTTTTCTGGTTGCACCATATAAATTGTTTCATCAATTTTTCTATTGAGAAATATTGTCTTTATATCCATCTGATGTAGCTCCATATCAAAATGTGCAACGAGTGTCATGATTGTTCTAAAAGAGTCTTTAGTTGAAACCGAAGAAAAAGTCTCTTTATAATCAATCATGTATTTTTGAGTAAAACATTTATCCACAAGACGTGCTTTATACTTTTCCACATTACCTTTAGAATCTCGTATGGTTTTAAAAATCCATTTACAACCAACAGGCTTCACCCCTTCTGGTAATGGGACAAGTTCCCAAACTTTATTGTCTTGCGTAGATTTATACTTTTTATTCATTGCATCAATCCACTTTGCTGAATTAGAACTATTTATGGCTTGATGAATGTTTATTGGATCATCTTCCATAATGCCAAGATTATCCTCATGTTCTTGAAGAAATACATATTCATCCGACATAGTACTTCTCCTTACTTTTGTGGATCGCCGTAATGGCACTTGTTCCTCAACAATACTTTCTTCTTGAGATTGTTGAGTTTGTACCTCTGGGAGATCAAAATCGTCTTGATTTTATGGAATTATTCCAATATTATCAATGATCAGATGAGAATCTTGATCATTGTCCATACAAATCGGAATAGGAGTCAACTCCTTGTTAACCAAATTAGAAGTTGACTCTTCCTCAAAGACAAAATCCTTTATTTGATTCTTCACCCCAAACTCAACATTCTCAAAGAATACAGTTGTTCCTGTCTCAAAAATTGACTTTAAGTTGGGATCATAAAATTTATAGTCCCTTGATTGTTCAGAATAGTCAATAAAGTAACTACTAACTGTTTTGGGGGTCCAATTTATCCATATGAGGCTTATAAGGCTTTGCCTCTACTGGACATCCCCAAACATGAAAATGTTTTAGACTGAGTTTTCGCCCTGACCAAAGCTCATAAGGGGTTTTATTCGTTACTTTTGTTGACACTCTATTCAAAATGTATACTGCAGTCATTAGTGCTTCACCCCAGAGTGACTTTGGTAAGGATGAATGACTAACCATACTCCTCACCATATCCTGTAAAGTACAGTTTCGTCTTTCTACTACACCATTCATGCTTAGAGAGCCCGACATGGTGTACTAGGAACGATACCACACTCCTCTAGGTATTTAGCGAAAGGCCCTGGACGTTGTTCACCTGAACCGTCATACTGACCGTAGTATTCATCACCACGATCGGATTTAACTTTTTTTTATCTTTCTGTTGAGTTGATTTTCAACTTCAACCTTAAATGACTTGAACACATCCAATGTTTGAGCCTTTTTCTTGAATAAGAAAAATGTATGCATATATAGAGAAATCATCTATGAATGATACGAAATATCGCTGACCATTCCAAGACAGAGTCGGAAACGGTCCACAAACATCCGTATGTATCAACTCAAGTATTTTTGTAGCTCTATATGCATTCAATTTTCTATCTTTTATTTGTTTTTCTTTAATACATTCAATACAGACATTAAAGTCCTTAAAATCAATGGAATTTAGAATCCCATCTGACACAAGACGTTCAACTCTATTTATAGAAATGTGACCTGAGCGTTTGTAACATAATGTACCCGAATTATTATTATTTAGCTTTCGTTTAGTACCTCTTGATTCCACATTTAGGGTTTCATTATATAAAGCAATTGTATCAAGTAAATAAAGATTGTCATAATGCATTAATGAACCGATTCCAACATCCGAAGTACCAATAGATTACTTAAATTGACCATTTCCAAACAAACTAGAATAACCATGTTTGTCCAAATAACGAATAGAAACCTAATTTCGTTTAAACGAAGGTACAATAAAAGTATCCTTTAAGTCCAAATAGAAAGCAGAACTAAGAAACAATCTAAAGTGTCTAATTGCTTCAACTTCTACCGATTTTTCATCGCCCACAAAGATACGTCTTTCAGCATCACTTGGCTTTCGGTAGCTCAGGCAAACCTGTATTAAAATACTGATGTTAGTAGTAGCAACGGAGTCTAACCACCATGTATTTCCAGGTACTAATGCTAAATTAACTTCAGAACAAACCAGATTAAGAAATGTACCTTTCTTTTCGTGCCATGCACAATATTTAGTAGAATCCTTCTTTAGATGTCCAGCCTTATTGCAAAAGAAACAGTCATTGTTAACATTTTTCTTTGCATTTGGACCCTGAGCAGCATCAATATTCTTCATTTTCTTGCCCTTATCCCTAGAGGTGCTTTCCAGATAAGCACATTATGTCCTTTCTTGCTTTAATCTCTCTTACTCCTGAACACAATGAGAAATTAGTTCATTCAAGTTCCACGTTTCTTTCTGACAGTTAAAACTGACCTTAAAGTGGTTAAATTGAACTGGAAGAGAAATCAGAATGAGATGCACAAGTAAATCCTCATGCAAATCAAGCTTTAGTGCTTTATGTTTTGATGCAAGATTAGACATCTCTATGATGTACTTCTTTATATTATCATTGCCCTTATACTTCATTGAAATCAAGCTCTTAAGAATAGTGTTTGTTTCAGCCTTATCGCTTTTAACAAAGCGCTTTTCAATTTCTGCAAGGTAATCTTTAGCATTGGTGGTGTCTTTAGACACAGCACCCATGAACACCTCCGGAATTGCACGCTTTATGATCACAAGACTCATGCGGTTAGAGCGTTCCCATTTCTCAAAGACTCATGTTTGATTATTGCAACAAAATATCACTAGTTGTTTGATATTTTGTTGCAATAATCAAACACTAACAATAATGTATGACAAATAACAAACCTTTCTTTGGAATGATTTGATATTCTCATGAAAAAATCTTTATAATTGTTACGTGCTTATTATCACAGGTAATTGTGAACTTCGGTCAACTAGTAACCTTCTTTTGGGCCGATTATTTAGTCACATTAAAATTCACCATTACAAACATTCAAAATTCGAACTTAAACAAACTAAATTAGAGAGGTCACTTTGATGACGTCATGACTTAACTTATTTAATTTAAATAAAGAACAATCCGCTTAATTATTTAATAAGATTAAAACCTAAATAAAATTAAAAGAGTTCGAACTCTTTCTTATATTAATTTAAGTGAATAAATAATAATATTACTTAGAAACTTAACTGTGTTGAAATAAAATCAAAATTTTATTTTTTTTTCTTAAAATTTTATTTTCTTATAAAATAATTAAATAATATTATTTCTTAAAAAATCCTAAATTGAATAATATTATTTTATCCGAATATTATCCCAACAAAAATCATTAAATAAAATAATTATTTTCCAATAAAATAATTAAATAATATTATTTCCTAATGATCTTCAATAATAATATTATTTTCCCAAAAATAAAATATTTTACCGAATTTTCTTTTATTATTTTAATAAAAGATAATGAAATAAAATTATTTTCATTAAAATAGGAATTGAAATAATATTATTTCCAAAAAAAAATATTTTACCGAATTTTCTTTTAATAAAAGATAATGAAATAAAATTATTTAATTTATAATAGGAATTGAAATAATATTATATCCCAAAAATATTTATCATACATTTCAACTTACGGTTTTCACGTTGTTAAACCATTACCTTTCAACTTACTTATGATTGCAGAATTTCAATTTATGGTTTACCAATTAGGGTTTCTCTATACAACATACTTCAAAATTATGAAATCGATGATTTATTTTCCCCTAAATTCATGACAAAAACAAGTTTTTCTATACAACAAACTTCAAAATTATGAAATCGATGATTTATTTTCTCCTAAATTCATGACAAGAACAAGTCTCCCTAAATTCATGTATAAGAATAAGTCTTTCTAATTCAAAAAACAAGTTGGGCTCTGATACCAATTGTTGGAATTAATTAAAATAATTCCATAATAATCTTAAATCATAAACTATAATATCCTAGATCTTCATTCTTGTTCCTAAGATATGAAAGATAAAAGTAGAATATATATACCTGGATCCTTAGACATGATTAGATGAGATGGTCTTCCAAAATGGCAGAAATCATTTAGCATTATTTCTCCGATAATGGGGATTCAGAGAGAGAGCGTGGGATAAAAATAAGTTCGTCCTTATTTTTTATCAATCAACCTCCCTTTTATAATTTCTTCTGCCTTTTAGGACCATAACCGTCATAACTGCCACGCTAATTTCTAATTTGGCCTCTCATCAAATTAGAAATACCGCAAGGTATCCACAATTTAACATTCATAACAATAACGTCCTTAAGTCAAATCACAAACATCCTTAGATCACATAATATTGACTTATTATAATCAATGACCATATATATCCATTTAAATATATAAATGTCCTTTTAAATTCTAATAGGTGGGAGTAAAATGGGTGTAAAAAACAAAGTTAAATGAACATGGAAAAGTGGAGAAGCTCAAAGCATGTTTGGTAGCAAAAGGATACACCCAAAAGCATGGAGTGGATTATGAAGAAGTATTTGCTCTTGTGGCACATTTGGAGACAGTTCGTATGGTGATCTTTCTTGCAACACAAAAGGAGTGGAACATTTTTCATCTTGATGTTAAATTAACTTTTCTACATGGAGAGCTTAGTGAAGAAGTTTTTGTAGCACAACCACCTAGTTATGTGGTAAAAGGAGAAGAAGATAAAGTCTACAAGATGAAGAAAGCTCTATATGGACTCAAGCAGCTTCACGAGCCTGGTATAGTCGCATAGAAGCCTATTTTAGTAGGGAAGGTTTTATGCGATGTCCTTATGAACATACACGTTTTGTCAAGATGGGAGGTGAAGGTAAAATTCTCATTGTCTGTATTTATGTTGATGATCTCATATTCACTGGTAATGATGAAGTGATGTTTAACAAATTTAAGAGTTCGATGATGCAAGAATTCGACATGACAGACTTTGGGCAGATAAAATACTTTCTTGGGATAAAAGTGATGCAGAAGAAAGAAGGCATTTTTATATGTCAGAAAAAATACATAGAAAAGATATTGGAAAATTTTGGAATGGCTAATTGCAATGCAGTTCATAATCCAATTGTTCCTTGCTCTCATCTTACTAAAGATGGGAGTGGAAATAAGGTTGATAGCAGTCACTACAAACAATTGATTGGCAGTCTCATGTATCATACAGCAACACGCCTGATATTATGTTTGTTGTAAGTCAACTTACTCGATATATGAATTTTCCTACAGAACTTCATCACAATGCAGCAAAAAGAGTATTATAATATTTGAAAGGAATGCATGATTATGGTATTCTCTACAAGAAGGGAGGAGATGTGAAACTTAAAAGCTACACAGACAGTGACTATGCCGATGATTTGGATGATCATAAGAGTACATCAGGATATGTTTTTCAGCTGGGTTCTGGTGATGTGTCTTGCCTATCAAAGAAACATGAAATTGTTACATTGTCCATAACTGAAGTAGAATTTATTGCAGCAACTTCAGCAGCAACTCAGGCAATCTGGTTACAAAGAATTCTAGAGTATCTTCATTAGTTAGAGAATGATAAGTGCACAATTATACTCTGTGATAACAGTTCAAGTATTGCTTTATCTAAGAATCCAGTTTTATATGGTCATAGCAAGCACATTGATGCCAGGTTTCACTTTCTTCGCGATCTTACTAAAGAAAAAGTTGTTAAGTTAGTTCATTGTTCAAGTCAAAATCAAGTTGTTGATATAATGACAAAACCACTAAAATTGAACGTGTTTATAAGGCTCAGAGATTTTCTTGGCATGTGTTCTGCATCATCAGTTCTAAACTGAATTCTATTTTCAGTTTAAGGGAGGAAATGTTGAAGTGGTTAGTGTTAGTCATTTTTATCTAGTATATCCTTTTTAGAATTAGTTATTTTTAATTAGTTTTTCTTTGTAAACACCACTAAGTTAATAGTGGGTTAGTATTTATTCCTATTTTTTACTTTGGTGAATAACACCACTAAGTTAGTAGTGGGTTAGTAGTGTTCCTAGTTTCATGCTTTTGTAAGGTTATAAATAGTCTATCTTTTCCGTTATTATTTATATAATTATTAAGAAATTCAGACATTTTCTATATACTATTGTCTCTATAATGTTCGCATCCAATTCCATTCTTATAAGATATATTTAAGACGGTTTTGATGCAATAATTTTTTTATATTTCATAAACCATGATCTAATGAAGTCCTCTTATAAGGGCTTATAAGGGCTTGTTTGAGGAACCGGTTATTTTGATTTTATTTGAATTTTCTGCCAAATAACCTTGTTTGATAATTAGGAAAGAGTCAATTTTTTTATTTTTATTACAATTAATCTCTCTCTATTCATAATACATTTTCCATAAATTAATTTAATTTATATTAAAATATAATATAATAAAATAAATATTAAAAATATAGATAAGTTAATATTAACTTTTATTAATATATAAATAAATATTTTAATGAATATTAATTTTATAAATCACTACTATTATAATTTTATTTATATTGTGTATTTATTTTTATTTAATATAATTAATATAAAAAACTATATAAAATAAATTTAATAAGATAATAACCAAAAATTAAACAAGTCTATTAGAATATTTATTTAGAATAATTTTTAAATAATAATAATTTAATTTATAAATATTTAATTTAAATGATATATATTTATAAATTAATTAATAATTTTTATATATATTTAATTTATTTTTCTAATATATAGTTATTTATTTAAACTATTTAAAATTTAAATGGTATATTAGATAATATATTAAGTTATAATTTATTTTTTAAAATTTATTTTTAATTAATATAATTAATATAATTTTTTTAAATGAAATTATTTATTAATTTAATTTATATAAAAATAAATTTTATAATGGAATAAAATAAATATAAGATATATGTATTAATATTATTTTTTAATAATATAAATAATATTTAAGTAAAGAATAATTTAGATATTTTAATTAATAAAATAATTGATTAGATTAATGATGTGATGGTTGGATTTTAAGGTAAAATTATCCTAAAACTTAGAGATGAAACAAGGCCTTAATTTTTTTTTTAGAACGTTGGGTTCTGATGTTCTTATGGAGTGCGACTAATCCCCGCGGGCTAAGTACATAGCCCTCAAACATACTTAACTATTTAACTATGCCCAGAACTTGCCGTCTGACGGGCTCGAACCCAGAATCTCATGGTGGCCTGGGGGATATCCACCACTTGTTGCCGCTAGGCTAGAAGATGAAATAACAAGGCCTTAATTGATGAGCAGATGTAAAAACATATCAAATGATTCAATTACTTAGTTATAACATTGTTAGGTGGTTAAACAGACCCGTGCATTACACAGAAAAAACATATATATATTTTTAGGGTAATGTATTGAAAACAATTTAGTGGAGAATACAACATTAGCGACGGTATAAATCGTTGTTAAAAGCCCAAATTGCTGACGTTAATAATTATTAGTGTCGACGAATAAAACCATCGAATCTATGTCGTCTCTAAAGAATTGGTCGTTAAAAGATAATGATGTTTAACCACGACGATATTCCCCTAATGTCGATGTTAGTATCATTCTTTATCAGCGTCTACTCTCCCCTAACACCGACGTTGATAATGCTTGCTCTCGGGTTTTTAGAACATTTCTAGTTCTTTTATTAATGTCGGCATTCACCTAACGCTGACGTTAATATTGTTCTTTATCAACGTTGGCGCTCTCCTTACGCCGACGTTGATAATACTTGCTCTCGGGTTTTTGGCATTTTTTAAAATTTTATTAAACCTGTTTCATATGTTGTTATACTATTATTAAGAAAAGACCATTCACAAATAAAAAAATCAATTCCAAGTTTCAACAAAAATCTCAAATTGTATTAATACAAAATTTTCAAACCGTAAGTCAATAACTACTAATCGGGGGAGGAGGGGGAATCATAGACATAAGCGTCTGTATAGCCTCTTGTTGTGCATGCATAGCCTCTTCTTGTGAACGGATCATCGTGTGCATCTCTTCCATTTCACGTCCATGTTGTGTGCGCATCTCCTCCATCCTTACTTGCATGTTCTTGTTCTCCTCCATAGCGTTTCTTTTTATTGACGTTGAGACATACGTGTGTAATTGATGCTCGAGGAAGAATTTCTCCGTTGATTGAATCTAAAGTGCGTTGGCGTATTTCTAGCACGCTCCTTCAATGTCTGAGTCATTCGTTCAGCTACTCCATTCTCTTAAGGTGTTCGGAGAATAGTCTTTGTCATACTGATCTCATTCACAGCACACTACTCTCTAAAATCTGAATTAATGTATTCACCTCCGTTGTCGGATCTCAAACACTTAACCTTCTGATTTGTTTAATTTTCAACCAAAGTTTTCAACTTCTTGAAAATAAAAAATACTTCATACTTGTGCTTCATAAAGTAAACTCATACTTTTCTTGTCGAATCATCTATGAAAGTCACGTAGTAGTATGATCCGCCCGTAGAAGAAATAAGTGCAGGTCCCCACACATCAGTGTGTACCAACTCTAGCATTTATCTTTGAGCTCCTTCCTAATCTTTAAGAAACTCACCGTTTCTGTTTTCCAATATTGCAGTTTTCATATAATTGATGTTCAACAGACTTTAGTTCTGGAATCTGACCATTTTTCAAAAGAATCTTCATCCCTTTTTTGCTCATATGACCCAACCTGCAATACCATAGCTCACTGTTCTTCGAGTCATCAACTACAGCAACAATTGTTTCTCTACCTTTTAAAGTTGTGTATAACGTTCCAGTTTTGTGACATCGAGCAACAACTATTGCTCATTTAACACATTTCACGCATAATTTCTACAACTGAAACTGTGACCTTCGTCATCAAGTTATGTAACAAAAATCAGATTGTGCATTAAACTTGGAATGTGTCTCACCTTATTAATCTTCTAAACAAAACTATTTGTCATCTTCAATTTGATGTCCCCCATGTCAATAATATTCAGTGGGTCACCAACTACGAGATAAATTTTAGTATAGTTTATAGCCACATAATTCTCCATTATTTTTTGTGGGTAGTGGTGTGGAAAGACGCTCCCGAACCCATAAATCTATTGGGCTATCAACAGATAGAACCAACGCATCAGTGACAGTTTTATAACTGTGTTGGTTGCATCATTTTATCATCATATTTTCTCTTCAGTGTTTTGCAGTTACTCTTTAAGTGACCTTTCTTACCACAATTTCAGCAATCAAATATCCGTTCAGACTTGGACTAACTCCTCTTATTCCTCGAAATAGATATTCTCTTACCTCAGTTGAAATTTCTATCATTACTTATGCCCATTTTTCAACATTTAGATCAAAACATTTGAACGTTTCACCAGAATCAATATTACGAATCTTTTCAGAAAGAATACGATCTTTAACTTTAATAAATTTCAGTTTAGTATTTCTAACTGAATTACTAATTGATGCCCTCATAGGTTTTCAGCTATTTGGTAGAGATACTAATAAAATTAAGACACTAACTTCATCCTCAAAATCAATCTCAACAGATAGAAATTGATTCACAATTGTATTAAATTCATTCAAATGAGTAGTGACAGAATTACCATCAATCATTCTTAAGTTGAAGAGTATTTTCATTAAATGTACATTGTTGTTAGTAGATGGTTTATCATACATATTAGAGAGAGCTTTTATCAAACTCATGGTGGTCTTCTCCTTTTCTACGTTGTGAGCAACAATTTTGGCTAGCGTCAATCGGACAACTCCCAAAACATGTCTATCAAGGAATTTCCATTCAACTTCATTCAACCTCTCTAGTTTCTCACTCAAAAGAACATGAAGCTTCTTTTCATAGAAATAATCTTTAATCTGCATCTTCCAGAATGCATAATTTGGTGTCCTATAATGTTCTCATTTGATATTGTTTCTAATGCTCCGATCTAGCCTAGCAGCTCTGATACCAGTTGTTATGATTTGGATCCACAAATTTGACCTGCTTGAAACGATCTATAAAAATGTAATAAAGAATAACACAAGAAGACATAGATTTATAGTGGTTCACTCATATGAGCTACGTCCACTTCAGTCGCAACCATATTTCACTATAAAGAAGAAGAAATATAAAGGTTTTGTCTCACACTTTATCTCACTACAATTTTGTCTCCTCAATGTAAACCCTATTATAACATCCAGGTAATAAAATTTAAATAACTCTTAGTCAGGCTCAAGCCCAAATACAAATACAAAACCCAATAAACTCTAATTAACTATTGTAGAGTTTATTATCAGTGTAGTCTCCATAACTCAACACGACTGAAGAATTTAGACATCTGATTGAGGATTTTACTTGGGTCTCGTTTTTTACCGAGAAAAACAGCCCTCCTCGACACTCGACTGAGAAATCTCGCATCCGACCGAGAAGCCTTGTATCTGACCTACTTTCAATCGAGAAATCCAGCTAGACATGGTTTTCGATCGAAGACCAACACACACGATTGAAGCTCGGCCTCCGCGTTGATGGGGCACCCAGATCCGTTGACCCTAGGTTAAAACCGATCCAAACCCGCGTATTTAACCCGATTCACGACCCAGGATTTTAAATTTCTAATTGTTTTTAAAGAATTAAAAGTCCTAAAATATTTTTAAAAAATCCAAAATAATATAAAACGATTTCAAAATATTTCTATAATTTTTCAAAAAAATTTATTTTGATAATGACATATTTGAATTTATTTTAAAATTATAATTTCTTAAACGGATATTTTTCAGGTGTTTTCCTCTATAATTCTTAACATCAATCGCATATACCAACATTTAAATATTATTTTACAATTTTAAATGAAAAATAATAATTTGTTAAATAAAACATAATAAAAATCAAACTTTCAAATAAATAGCCAAAATTTTGTGAATTTTATACCGTTTTTTAAAAGGTACGGAGAATAAAGTACGAAAATCCTTTTCCGAGTATCACCAAACAACGAACTCAAAAGAATCTCTGATCAAATATACGTTTATATACGTATATAAAATATTTCATTCATTTTAAATTAAAAATCAATTAGCAACTCTTTCCTCAAATTAATAATTTTTTAAATTAATTATTTTTAATTAATTTATGAATACATATTCCTTTTAATCAAATTATGATTTAATTATTTTAAATCAAAAAAAAATAGAATTAATAATAAAAACTAATTATTGTTATAATTAATTTTAAAATGTCAAAATACATTTTTATATAAATCTTTTAAATATGTTTTATTAAAAGAATTTTAACACGCAAACCGATGTTGAAATTTCTCGAATCTCGAGATTTTCCGGGACAAGAAAATTTTGGGCGCTACAGTTTTGGACGCATATTTTTTTAAATCGAGTAGTTTTCGAGACTTATGCATTCTAATTTGTTGAAAGTGATTTGAGTGACCTAAAATTTTTGATACGAGGAATATTTGAGAAAATTCGGAAAAAGGTAGATTTAGTATTTATTTTTTATAAAACTTCGGAATGACATAATTTTTTGTGCGGTATACTAATTTTGGACATATTTGTGTTTTAAATTAAGTAATTTTTTGAGATATACACTATTCAAACTAGGGATGGCAATGGGTATCTGTATACCCGATATTTGTGGTTGAAAAAAATACTCAATCGGGTTTAGAGTTGGGGATAGGGAGTATGCGAAACCCAAACTCGATAACCGTTTATATAAATAATAAAAATAAAATATTTTTTATTAAGATTAATGTAACATTTCAAATACCTCATCATTACAAACATTATCTTTAATACATTATTTATTATGTTCTTATTCGCACTTCACTCCAATTTTATTTTTTAATATTCCCCAAAAAAAGGTATAACCTCTCTTTGTTACTCTTTAATTATTTATCTTCAACTTTTTCTTTAAATAACAAAATGTTATTTCTCTCATATCTTATTTATCTTCATTCTTTAACTTTTTTTTAAAAAAAAAACTTCATTCTAACATTTTTCTCCAGCTCTACAATAAAGTTGTTATCTTCTTTAACATCTACAACATAAATATGTAGGTAAGTAATGTTTTCATTTGTTTTTTCAACATTTCGATTAATAATTTTAAAATTATTTATATTTAATAAAGTTATATTTCTTATTCTTCAACTTATATAATCTTACAAAAATTTAATCGGTTAATGGGTATCCCAAATCGGGGACGAGGATATAAAGAGAGGTACTCGTCGGGGTCGGGTAGTAAAATGATTATTGGGTTCAGGAATAAGTACTTAACTACCCGGTGGGTAAGGTACCGTTGTCATCCATAACTCAAACTCTCAAATGCGTTTTAAATACTTTAAAAAATATGTGATGAGTGACAATAGTTTAAAAAATAAAAAAGAGAGAAAAATTACTGTTTTATTTTACAAATGTGATCAATTAATTAAAAAAAAAAAACTATGTTAAATTAAGAAAGAAGAGAAAGTTTCAATGACTTGTTGCCATCTTTATTCTTGTTAGCAAATTCAATCATGTAATGAAAAGCGATAATTAACCCCGATTCCATCTAATCGATCAACTATCTTCCCAATGACTCATTGTGCTGCCAAAGGATATCTTCTTTGATGCTTCATCTGTATTTATATCTTTCAACTATAACCAGAAACACTATTGAAAGGGGGACATAAGTTGCTTCATCTTCCAAATGATAGTTAACAAAGAAAATCATAGAAACAAATTAGTTGAAAGAAAGTTCATATTTACAACCACGATCGAAACCCTGAGAAGAATAAGTCAATCTAGTGAAAACTTTGAAATTTTCAATATCCAAATTTCTTCAATTTCTTCTTCTTCTAAATGTGACCATTATTTACTTTTTATTTGTATTCAACGAGATCCGAACAAAATAAAATATATATTTTAATATTATTTTAATATACAAATGAGTGAATATGTCCATATCTATAGAAGAGACATATACAAAATTTGAAAACCAAAATTGTATTGTTAATAAAAAAAATAGTTTGATTTATTGGTTAGAGTATTCGTCATCAACAAATAAGGCATATTGTTTTATTATTATTTTCTTTTTCTTTTTTCTAAATAATGTTAATTTGTCTAATATATCAAACATTCTCATTGTAGAATTTGATAATTGAAAAGTGGCAAATAAGGAAAATTTGTGCATTTTCATATTAGTTATGGAAAAAAAAATTTGCCTCATACTATTTACGAGAAAAAAAAATTAAAAGTTTGATGAGGCCAGCAAAATATATTGATAATTTGATATATGCTCAATCTAACTAGAAAAAAGAGAAATTATTTACGTTTATAATTAGTTGCTTGTTAGCGGTTCAAGTTTGTGATTTTAGAGGTAATAATGAACTTTATTTTCATTTAATCCTAAAAGAATTAAAATTTGTGATGTCCTTGAAAAAATGAGTACAAAAATTGATGAAGTTGTAATCGGAATATTCTAATAAATGCACAATATGTCGCTCTCAAAATTCAAAAAAAAAAATTACATGGTCAATAGTGTATGTCATTTTATTCATGAAAAAGTTAGAGATAAATATTTTTATATTTTGATTGATACCGATTTATTAATTTTTGATCCGCTTTCTCATAGGTGAATAAAATTCATTCTTTATTTTATCATCTTATGACTTAGTCATCAGTTAGATTAACAGACATTTTTAACATTATAAAAATGACTCGAACAAGAAATGAATTGTTTTTCATTTGATAGATATTACATTACAAATACAGTCCAAACGCAAGCAACTATCTGAGTGACGTAAGGCCATAGTCCATAGATGAGAGTTTCTTTCAAACATTTGATCAAACCTCAATATAGTAATACTATTATTGACTAATGTTCTGTTAATGACATAGATTCAAGTCAACATAAAAGACCAGTATTATCATCTCTTTATCCCTACATGAAATCATATATATAATAGTAATCTGTTTCATAACAATAACCCAGATAACAACTTTTTAAGATGAGTAATCTGCTCCTTTCTTTGCTTATTCTTTCTATTTCATCCTTGTTTGTGTCAGTGATTATGTGTGCTTCAAATAATTTCACAGACCAATCCGCCCTTTTAGACTTCAAATCCAAACTCAACTTCTACAATCCAATACTCAACCAAAACTGGACAACTTCAACCAACTTCTGCAATTGGGTTTGTGTCTCATGCAGTTCTCGTCGACAGAGGGTCACCTCTCTTCGGCTCATGAACATGAACCTGACAGGAACCATTTCACCATATATAGGTAATCTCTCATTTCTCATCTTATTAGACCTCAGAAACAACCAATTGAACGGTCACTTATTTCAAGAGATTGGCAACTTATACCGCTTGAAACTTGTCATTTTACAAGGCAATCAGTTTCAAGGTTCAATACCTCCTACTCTATCCAACTGTCACCAACTTCAAGTCATATCTCTTGCTAATAACCAGTTCGATAATGTCATACCTAAAGAATTAGGCTACTTACCAAATCTTCGAACTCTATATCTAAGCGGTAACAACCTCATAGGTCCATTGCCTTCGACTCTCGTAAACATATCGAAGACACTTCAGTACTTATCGCTGGGATCAATGGGTTTGACTTCATTCCCACCAATTCTATTCAACATGTCTTCTTTATTATCACTAATTCTTACGCAAAATAGCATCCCTGGTGAAATCCCAAAGGACTTTTGTAAGTATTTTCCCAGGCTTCAATTGCTTGATATTGCCTTCAATCAGCTATCTGGCGAGTTGCCATCTGAAATAAGTCATTGCCAAGAGCTTGTAGAGTTATATCTTCCATACAATAATCTTCATGGAAGTATACCTCAAGAATTGGGTACTATGTCGAAACTAGAAGTCATCTATCTTGGAAACAACAGTTTTAATGGTGGTCTCCCACCTGCTTTGTCGAATGTTTCTACCTTAAAGAAAGTTTGGTTTGGAACAAACAACTTACAAGGGAGTATACCGGTCGAGTATGGGCTTCTATCGAATCTAGTTGAGTTCAACATGGAGGGGAACAATCTTATCGGAGTCATACCTCCAAGTATGTTCAATATCTCAACTTTGCAGATATTCTCAGTTGCCTTTAATGCTATTTCGGGAGAACTTCCTCCTTTTAAGCTTCCTAGTCTTGAGAGACTATATCTTAATACGAATCAAGTGAGTGGAAACATTCCTGAATCTATATCGAATTCCACTAACATTTTCTTGATCGATCTCGGATTCAACATGTTATTTGGGTCGGTGCCTCGAAGTGTAGGCAAGTTGAGATTGTTGCAGTTCTTCCATGTTGACAATAACATGCTGACAGGGGAAAGAGATGGTGAAGAGCTTGTTTTTATCGATGCACTTACAAATTGTCGTTCATTGGTGAGATTGGTTTTATTATCAAATCCGCTTAACGGGTTCCTTCCATATTCCATTGGCAACTTCTCGAACTCTCTCCAGAGTTTTCTCGCTGATGATTGCAATATACAAGGTTCGATTCCTCCTGGAATTGGTTCTTTGGAGAAATTGAACTATTTATCATTAAGCAACAATAACATAACAAGAACTATCCCTTGGAAAGTTGGAGGAATGAAATCTCTACAAAGGCTTTATCTAGATAAGAATAGAATTGAAGGTTCCATTCCAAATGACTTGTGTCAACTACAAAATTTGGGAGAGATTTCACTCCAAAGTAACAATCTTTCTGGACCAATCCCAACTTGTATGTATAACATCACTCGTCTTCAGCGCTTAGACTTGAGCTCAAACATGCTGACATCTTCCATTCCTGAAACTTTATGGAGCCTTAACAATCTTATAGCCATGAACCTATCAGCCAATTCTATAAGTGGGGAGCTACCCGTAAACATTAAATCGCTTGCTTCGTTGGAAAACATCGACCTATCTCGAAACATGATCATCGGCGACATTCCAAGCGTATTTGGGGAGTTTAGAAACCTGAATTCAATCAACTTGTCACACAACTTGCTCCAAGGATCTATTCCTGAATCACTTGGTGGGTTGCTGACGTTAGAAGCCATGGATCTATCTCATAATGAATTGAGTGGAAATATTCCAACATCTCTGGAGTCAATTACAAGTCTCTCCTACTTGAATTTGTCATACAACAAGTTATCCGGACAGATACCCTTTAGAGGTCCCTTTGCAAAATTCAAAGCATGGTCTTTTGTGGGTAATGAAGACTTGTGTGAACAACAACAAGCTTCTTTTATGGGATTTAAGTCATGTGAAAGCATAACCAACAAAAACAACAACAATGTGAAGAACATTCTACTTTGATATGTTGTACCTGGGATGTCATTTCTTCTTGTTGTTTCTTTCATTGTCATCGTAGTGTGTAAGAAATGTCGCGGAATAGATGACAAGAAGAATATAGTTCCTCCAGATGTTTTGGGACCAGATATTGAGCATAGGATGATTTCTTACTCGGAGCTTGTTCGTGCCACCGAAAACTTCTCTGAATCGAACCTACTCGGTTCAGGAAGCTACGGTGTTGTCTACAGAGGTATACTCGCGGACGACAGTACAATAGTTGCTGTAAAAGTATTGAATTTGCAACAAGAGGGTGCTTACAAGAGTTTCGATGCAGAGTGTCGTGTGCTGCGATCTGTTCGACATAGAAACCTTGTGAAAGTGATTACTTCTTGTTCTAATCCTGAGTTCAAAGCCTTGATTCTCCAATACATGTCCAACGGTAGCCTTGACAAATGGCTATATACTCAAAACTACCGGTTGGATCTACTCCAAAGGTTGAGCATCATGCTGGATGTGGCATTTGCTTTGGAGTATCTCCATCATGGTCAAATTGAGCCAGTGATTCACTGTGATCTAAAACCAAGCAATGTTCTTTTGAACGATGAAATGGTGGGTCATTTGGGTGATTTTGGAATTGCAAAGATTTTAGCTGAAGGCGATAAGACTGCAGCTAACACTAAGACATTAGGCACCATAGGATATATAGCACCAGGTAATTAACACTTTGACCTTTATTCTTTCCTTTTTCTCTACTACTAAAACTAATAGGCATATATGATATTGATTTGGATAACAAACAGAATATGGTTCGGAAGGAATGGTGTCAACAAATGGAGATGTTTATAGCTATGGCATTATGCTAATGGAAACAATGACAGGGAAGAAGCCAACTGAGGAGATGTTCAACGAGAGTAGAACCTTGAGGGAATGGGTTAAGGAATCATACCCGGACTCTGTTTTCGAGGTTATTGATGCAAGTATATTTGTGCTAGGGAAAAAAGATTGTTGCTCTTCTATAATAGAAGTAGCTTTAAATTGCTCTAGAGAAGGGCCGGGAGAGAGAATCAGCATGAAAGAGGTTGTGTTAACATTAAGCAAAATCAAACAAAGGTTACTATTGGATACCTAGTAGTAGTTTTTGTGGTTTGGTTGGGAGTTAGCAGAGAGACGGTTGTATTGGTCCAAGACCAGCCATATATAAATTTGTATCATCTAAAAAGTCTTTGTATATTTTAATATTTAGAAAATAGTAATAGTTATCTTAGTGGTTTAGAAAAGAGTAATAATCATATTAATGGTTGAAAAATTTAATGAAATGACACTAAAGATCACCTTATTTGTTATAAGTGTCGGCGCATAAAATTAAATACGCTTGTGACACTTTTCTTTTCTTTCGGACGATTTTGCCCATGTCGCGAGACGTCCACAATTGCGAGACGTAACCGGTATTCGCGAGAAGCAAATTTTTTTTATTTTTTTAAAAAAAAAAAATCGTCTCGCAATTGCCGGTTGCGTCTCGTGAATACCAGTTGATGCAACCGAATGTTGCGTCTCGCAACGGGGACATTTTCGTCCAAAAAAAAAAATGTCACCAACGTATTTAATTTTATGCGCTGGCACTTATAACAAATAAAATCTTTAATGTCATAGTAGGTAATGTGATAAAAAATTTAAATAAAAAGTTATATTTTTCAACTACATGAATTTTTTTTTTAGACTCATCTTAACTTTAGTTTCTAGATCAAAACAACTCAGTTCATTATTAGATCATTTCTTTGCTTAATCTCAGAATGGAATGGCTTACCTTAAAAAAAATTAGTTAAATTACTATAAAAAAATGTATCATTAGACTCTTAAAAATTTAATCCAAATTTTAACTACTTTACCAACCTAATTCTTACCAAACAAATGTGTTTGACAAAAACAAAATAGGACAAAGATATATGAAGAAAAAGAGACAAAGCCTACTTTTTCAAATAAGTCAAAAGGTCCCGACCAGAAACCAGAATAAATAATTTAAAATTCTAAAACACCACAAATTTTTAGATTCGTAAAATGTCATTCCAAAATCAGTAACTAGATTGAAGAGAGATTCCAATGCAGAAAGTACATATATATAATGCACATAAAATAGAATGATATCATCACTTGATGCTTGCATTGGGAATGGAGGACGTGCATGGCCCATCCGAAGTCATAAATGGTATGCCCTTAAACGTAGCCACTCCCTTCTCACTAGTGAAAAGATGCTGCATTCACAAAATCACGTTATAATCTCGATCATCAATCTTTATACCAAATGAAGCAAAAAATCATGTTATAATCTCTATCATCATTCTAATGGAACCGTGATTGTACCAAAGATTATGATAAAATATCAGCTTCTAAATAGGTTATGGATGTGATAATCAAACAAAGACTATAAAAAGGGCAATTAGGCACGTACTGGTGTTATCTTGTCCAACTGTTTCTTTTTTGGATTCAATACATCTTCTGGTTTTCCATCATGCCTGAATGAAAACATTGAAAGACAGTGCATTTAGTAACCTCATCCAACAGTTTATCCTAAGAAAAATGCTCTCAACACAGAAATGCATAGTACCCAGAAAATGAAACACATTCCCCCACTTTCGCCCCTTTTGGAGGAATTAGAGGCTCAACAACGGTATGGTCTTCATTTGAAGCACATAACACCTGAAAGAGACCATGAATCAACAATAATCCAAAATTAATAGTATGAAGCACTTAAGGAAGCTTTATATCAACATTAGCTTACAAGATTTATGGTGCTTTTTGATCAAACTGAAAAATTAAGTTTTAGAAGGTTGAATATTGAATTCTAAATGTTAAATAAACCAAATGAAATTTTAAGTTCCTGATATGTAAGTTAATATCATAAAATGTGAAACTAATATCGGGAGAGTACTTCACATAAAAGTTATCTCAAAGTAAGGTAATACCAAACTGCAAGAGTTAGGAGGAGGAAAGCAAACAAAAAGAAAGTACCAGGCCTTCGGACACGACATCCCTCAGCTTTCCGGGTTTCACATTTGTAATTAGCACAATTTGGCGGTTCTGTATAATATTACAAAAAACCAAATTCACGAGACATTAGACAAAATCTACATAAATGAAAATTAAAATGGATGTTAATTGAAAGCCCTACTGTCAGCTCTTCAGGAGTGCAATATTTTGCTAGACCACTGACAACTTGTCGTACTTTAGCTTCACCCACATCTATCTCTTCAACTAGCAAACTGCACCAGTAATCAAGATTCTAGTTTATGAGAATGTAATCAAGAATATTATCTGTTATTAATTATGAATTCAAACATGTAAATGAAATATGCAAAAATGTAGTCTACTATACCTGTCAGCTGAGGGATGCTTCCATGCTTTGCGAATTAGGCCTACCTGTATTCTCAATAAACTAACACTTGTCTCTTCATCTTTCTTCTCTTCTACCTTTTCAGGCAATTTTGTCTTCTCCTGTTTTGTCTGCTTATCCGCTTTTGCCTTTTCCTTAGGGTTCAAACAATTTAGTATTGTCAATTAGCAGAAACAAAATCAAGACAACTTCCATAATGTTATTGTTGAGATCTCTAATGAAGAGAACAATAAAAACAAATTGCAAACTAATACTTCTGAGATAAGTGTATTCTCTACTTACCTTTTCAGGCAATTTTGTCTTTTCCACTGTGGCCACTTTAACCTCTTTCGCCTTTTCCTTGAGGATCAATAAATTAAATTTTGTCAATTTGCAGAAGTTGGATTGAAGTACAAAATCCATAAAATGAACACACCATCCATATTTCATTTTGGGCTTATTTGATTCCCAGTGAGAAACAGCCAATTTAGTATCTGACTAAGTTATGTTTCCAAACGAGATATCTTGCAGAAAATAGTGTTTATTTTTTAATTCTACGTTAATGTGTATCCATTTTTACCCTTCATTCAAGGATTACAACATTCTTATGAGTAAAAAACGCTCTCCCCTCGACTTAAACAAAGAAAAGAGAAATGTCATTGAAAAGAAAAACATGCATGTTGAGGTACCTTATCAGCAGGTTTCTTTCCCTCAGAGTTGTTTCCACTTTTCACGGTGTTATCCACCACCTGCACCTTCTCAACAGTTTTTGGTAGCTGCACAAATTAGGAAAATTTAACGAAAGTGAATTCTAATTAAAGTTGGCAAGCAACTTTAGTTGATCAGCATGTGAGTACACTTACCAAATAATAAGCATGAAAAATAATTTCATTTGGTTTGTTAGGAAATCTAGGGAGATCATTCAATAAAATGCATTTATTCAAATAACACATCACCAAGGAACTAGCTACATGGTTTTTATAATAACATACAAAGTATATGCAAGTACAACAAAAGGTAAGCAATCATAACCATTTTATTTGAATAATGAAATCAAAATATGGCCTGTTTTGGTATGCATATTTCTCATATGGATCATGATCTGAAAAAATTACATTTGTTATGTTCAAAGATCATCAACTGTTCTAAAAAATAATCTAGAACATGGTTAAGAAATAATGTAGATCATGACAAAAAATAAATAAAAAAGTCTGCAAAATGGAGCCAAATATCACACTATAATCTGAAATTCTGGATCATGATCTAAAAAAATCATCTTTATACCAAATGAAGTCGAAAATAATACTATAATCATGATCAGATGGAAGAGAGATAAATAAAAATAAAAACTTATACCAAAGAAAACAAAATCACATTTAATTTTTATTTTAGCAAATTTCCATTGGGATTGTGACAAAATATCAGTTTCCAAATAGACTCAATGATTGATGTAGTGCACTAAAGTGTAATAACTAAGTACAACTTCAATTTGAATCAGTACAAAATCTATATACAAACTAGCCATGAATAATGAGTTAAGATTGGTTACTGAAAACATCACCTACAACACCAAGTCAGTGAATAATTAAAATATGAACATATATATATATATATATATATATATATATATATATATATATATATATATATATATACTTTGGATGATTTCTAGTGTTGAATTTTATATGTTACAACAATTTCAGGTCTAAATTAATTTACATGTAGATTAACTCATACTAATATTTAATAGGGACTCTATCCTTGACTGAAATCAACAAACTGCTTTACTTCCATACTGAATCTAGTAACAAATCTCCAATCATATAACATTACTTACTGGAGGTGCAAAGTTGACTTTCTCTACATGTATCTTTTCAAAGGCTTCTCCAAAATCCTCCTTATTCTGCACAAGCAAGTATCAAGAAATCAATTAGATTATGTCCTAGATAAACAAGAATGGTCAATAAAAGAAATATTTCATGATAGACCTATAAAATCCATATGGTGTAGAAATGTACATATATTTGAATAATAAGGAATTGTTAGAAAGGAAAGACTCTTTGTTTTTCTAATCTAAATGTCTTTGTCATTGGTGATATATCCTCCATCTCCACTTTTATTTCCTATTTACTGCAGCTTATCTCATAGATAGCACTTATGGATTAATTTGCTAGAATATTCAATTTTCACAAGTACAGTTCCAAATAATCAAGTCACAACTAGAAGAATGCTAGACAGCATTTGTGAGAATAAACATGTTTTCTGTTTCAAAGGGTATGAAATTACTGCATTAACAGAAATGTAAAACTGCACTAAGTCATGCATATTTCATGTAAATCTACTCAAAAGAAAAAACAGTATTTAATGCATCAAAAAATAATTCCTTATATGTAACATTACAACATAGAGCTACTCAATTACATGTTTACAATTATATGATCAATACATTTAGTACCTGAATATAATCCACCCATCTCAGTAAATGTGGCAAGGTTTTCCTGTCTGAATCAGGGAGACTAACCTGCCAACAGAAGATCAATCAACATTTGTTATATCTATCATGTAGGATCACATTCTGACCAACTATCATTTTTTGACACATATAAGTGGTTCATCTTCCTATGTTGTTATAAGCAATAATATGAAGCTCATACGTTCTAGAAATGAGAACATTGCAGCAAATGATACACATAATTTATTTTCCAGCACCAATTATTAAACATTTTGCAATTCTTGGTACCAACTTATATGCTGCCTATCAAGGGATGAAATGAGAGAAGACGGACAAACTAGAGAGTATAAGAAATTCTGAAGATATATGGATGAACCATTATACTGAAGGGTAACTGGATGGTCAAGTGTACTATTCAACTTAAGCTGTAATGCTGTATTATGAATAATAACCTTAAAATCATGATTATATAAATAAAAATTTACTGAATGCAAAATAAAGACAATTCAAACAATAAATTATGTAGACTTTTGAAAGACATCTTCACTATTCATTTAAAGCTAAATAAGGGTTAGTCATTTTTCAGATGTTTGAGAATCATAAAAGAAAGTCGTTCACTATTGAGATAACAGAGGAAGTGTGACCAGGATATGGGCATATTCTTCAAAGAGGATTATAATACCCAGTCTACCCTAGTATTGATTGACTAAATAAATTGTGATACGAATCAAACTTAGATTAAGGCAAGAAAAATATGAGAGTACAAATGAGAGCCTCTGATAATTTTTCTTTCCAAGTATTTTAATAGAGTACAACCAGGGTTTAAAAAATCTAAGAAAAATGGTGAGAAGTTGCAAGAGGATTAAGAGAAGGATATAAAAGAGAAGATGGACAACAGGATGATTCAATTCAAGCTAATAATCAGTGATCTCTTCATCCTATATAGGCTTTGACATAACAACTTGTGCCAGCTAACAATGGAATCTAAAGAGAATATAGCTTGTTATTTATGGCCTTCTGTTAGTTTGGGTAGTTTCTAGCTCCCTATTCCATATACACTTTTTATACAACCGCTTGATATATCTGTAACAGAAGTTACAGAAGCAAGCAGAAAATTAGACAAGAGTATAGAACCTTTCATAATTTCATTCAATAAATCAAAACACTAACATAAATCTCCTATATTTATAGAATAATCCTAGCTATATCTATAGCCTAAAGAGACCATTGGTCCCTCCTAAAAATGAAAAAGGCTTTGACTCAATTATGTTAAAAATGATAACAACAATTTGATATCACATATAAACACATAAACAAAGAGGCCCTTCAATAGACAGATTACCGCATCCAAATTAGCTTAACAGCTTTATAAATCCTAATAAATTGTAAAATTCCAAGACATGATCGACCTTCAACGTATTCATAAATGGGAATGAATCCACTAAGAAATGATAGAATATAGAATAATATGACAAGAAAAGATGGCCCTTGTCTTTTCTTATATGAAATACATATAATGTAAAGAAAAAGAATATCATTCACTTGGGAGACACAAAAGATCTTGATCCTTAAAGAATGAAATAATAAACACATCATCATAAGAACCAAAAAGAATTATGATGTGGAAAGCACCAAATTACAGTGATGACAAACTAACTATCATGTAACTTCCTTCTTCAAAGAAAATATACGCAACAGAACATGACAATTTTACACCCAACAATTGTTACCACCTTTTGGAGGAAAAATATTATTAGAACAGGTGGAAATACATACCACATAGGGATACACTGCTGAAAATACAGCAATATCATCTACAGACGGTTTCATCCCCTCTCCACGAATAACAGATACTGGTGCAAGTGATTCATTTAATTCAGTGAGAGTCCTCAAGCAACTATCAGAATCTACAGGAAAGTTTTCAGCAATAGATATCCATTTCATCTCCTAAGAAAAAATAATGTTTCAACATTAGTATAAAAGTATAGTTTCACAAACACTTATATGAAGCCTACAAAACTCCTACAAAATGTTTTGCAGAGGTATAGCTAAGCACAAAAGATGTCCCAGATCAAACATGCAAGGATACATTCCTCCTACTCAACAAAAGCATAATCTGACCTTATCATCGATTTTGCAAGAAATAATCTTTTCGCACAAGCTCTTGATATCACTTTGCAAAGTATCATCCTTGAAACTTTCCTGACAAGTCAAATGCTAAAGATTTAGATGCATCCATTAATGCAGAAACATTATCAAAACTACCCAGTTAGTGAAAACTACAAACTGACAAAAGAGAATAAAGTTGCGTTCACAATGGCGATTAATCATCAATCACTAGCATCTTCATTCTTCACCAAATATGAACCACGCATTACATTTCACAGAAGAGACCATTGAATTTATCGAAAGGCATACAAGAATGATTAATGAAGAAATACTGAACAATTCATTCAAGTAATTCATTTGCGTTGCGACTAAATCCAGCTTGAGAATGAGTATGATAATAGGTGCTTACATAATCCAGTTTGAGGTTCTTACAGAGAGCCGAAGCAATGAGTTGATTTCTACTCAGAACATCTTTCTGTTTTAGAATTGCCATTTCCCTCAGTCTCCAAATGGGTTCCGTCTCAAAAGGTTTTGCGTCTAGGTTTTTGTACTCCTTAGACCTTCCCACTATATATAAATCTATCCCTAACTTCTACAATTTTCTTTACTAACTTCACTCAATTTTGTTTTTTTTTTATTATTATTGTTTTATTTTAAAAAGAACAAAAACATGACATCCCAAACAACCTACGTCATAATATCCCGATTCAAGTCGAAGTGTTTTCAGATGAATTGAATCCGTGATTTTTTTATTTTTTAATTCAATTGTGGATTATTACTTTTTTTTTTAATAAAAATTAAAATAAATTCTCTAATAATCTTATAATAAATGTTTTTCACTAATAAAATAGTTAGATTTAAAATAGTAAAATTGAGAGTTAATTTAAAATGATTCATTCAAGAATTTACTTAAAATTATAAAATTTATTTTTAATTAATATTAATTATATATTATTTTATATACAATTAAGAATTTAAGAATTTTAATAATTATTTTTTTATTTTTTTCTATTTTTTTCTATTTTAATATAAAATTATTATCATAATAATAAAACATAAATTTAAATATATAATTCCACTTCTTAAAAATAAGGTCACATGTTAAATTTATCATACATATAAATAATAAAAGTGGGAATTAGAAAATTTAAATTATGGAGAGTTTGATAATAGATATAAGTATTATTATTTTGTAAATCACTAGCAAAATATTTTTAAAATATATAATTTTGCGTTATATATTTAAATTTTACTTTTTAAAAATGAATATAAATAAATTATAATTATATATATATATATATTTAAATTTTATATTAATATAAATTTATATATTAATATAATTTAATTTAAAATATATTATTTTTTAATTTTAATAATTTATTAATATTTGAAATAAATTATATATTAATAAAAATTAATATATTAATATAATTTATTTTAAAATATATTATATTTTAATTTAAATAATTTATTAACATTTAAAATTAAATTAATATATATATATATATAACCTTACATATATAATATTAATTATTAAATAATATTATAAATATAAAAAATAAATAAATTAAACGTTTATAAGCTAAATCAAACTTACCTAGCTTATTTAAATAAGTTGAATAAGCCTGGATTAAGATGAATTAAACTAACCCTATATATTTGTAAGTTATAATTATACCTTAAATATAAATTTTCAGTTAATATTATTTTCAGTTTCTTATTATCAATAATGAATTGGGATATAATTAATTTAACTACAAATACAAATTTAAAAGAATGATTATGAATAATTAATAAAATGTATTATTATATCCTTTCTTTCTTTAACTATAATTTTTTAAAAATCTTTTACAAATAGTGACACCTATGTATTTCTATTAATCTTTGAAATCCCACATTTACATTATTCAACTTTCACATGTGTGGTTATAGAATTGAACTTCAATTGCAAAAATCTAGAACTCTTATTAGACTAATATTCAAAACTAAAAAATAATTTTAACAAATTATCATCTCAAACACCTAACTTAAAACAAATATATTAAACAAAATATAAAATATTAACACTATGAGAAAAAATATATGATAATGACATGTTCTTTGAGTTGGTAGTTTGAAATTTTAATTTTAATCATGACTTGGTAATTTTATAGGCTAAACCTTATCATAAAAAAGAAGTGAAAAATATCATCAATTATTTATCACTTTTTGAGCAAGAAAAGAAAATGCAAAAGCAACATAAATAATAAGAGTTTTAAGAATGTACCACATAAAATATAAAATAATATAAAATAATTTTAATTGTACTTCTTTAACTTTTGAGATAATAATTTGTTAATATTATTTTTTAGTTTTATTTTTATCGATAATTGTGACACAGATTAAGTATTGAAGCCAATTATTAATTTTTCTTTATTTTAATTAAATATTTATCTTATTTACTCACTTAAATATATATATATATTATATTAACTAATTTATTTATTTATATAATTTAAATAATAATAATAATAGGTAATTCCAATAAATCAGATTAATAAAAATATATATATATATTAAATTTTAAATAATTATAAATAGACAAAAGAAAAATAAATATATATTTTTTGCTTAATCTATATTTTGGATACTCACTCTAACTATTTGGATCTTAAAAGTGAGTAAATGGGCAAAATAGGTGAGTTAGTTAGGTTGGATTTTGAGCTCATATTTTATTTCGAGTTTATATATTATAATGGGTTTTAAGTATTCATTGGACTTAAGAGTAGTAATTTAGTCTTTTTAACTTTGATGTACTCCTTCCTATAAATAGAGACATTATAATCTATAGTTACTTGAATCATCATTTCATGAAAATCAATAGAATTGACGACTTTCCGAGGATATAGATATTGTTAGCCGAACCTTATTATATATTTTGTTCTTTACTATTCTTTATCCAGTTATCTTTATATCTTTTTTATCGTGGGTTTAGATTAGATCATTTTCTCAATAAGTGGTATCAGAACATGTTTTAAGAATATTTAAACTAATATATATCTATGAAGATATGATAGAACTCTAATCGCCATTAGAGAAGTTGTTGGAAATTTGTGTTTTTGTTGTAGATTTTTGGCTGTTTGAAAAACAAAATGACATTGGTAGCAAAAGTATTAGCCATTGTGAATATTTGAGTCAAATCTTTAGTTTCTAAGGAGATGTCAATGGTCGTTAAAATAGTTCTTAGTCACTAGTAAAAAATGGCTTTTAACGAGGGTCAATAACTCTCGGTAAAAGCCTATTTGCCATCGGTGATAGTTTTCACCGAGGGCGACAAATGCTCTCAGAAGGTATCAATAATTCGGTTGTCAGTGAAGGAAAAAATAGTATCACTAAGAGAATTTACAGCCCTCAAAGATAATATTACCGAGAGTAGAGCTAATGCTCTCGGTGATAATTCAATTCTTTTATCGAGAGTAGAGTCAATGCTTTCGGTGATACTCTTAATTAATTACCGAGAGCAGACGTCTATTTCTCTCGGCGATAATGAGTTTTTTTAATATAAAATGGTTGTAAAACTGATTATTACCTATTTAAACTAAAACAATTTCAGAAACCATACTCAACTCATAACAAAAACATACCAAATTTCATATTCCAATAAATCAAAATCGCACATTAAAAAATACAGTCATCCAAATATTCATCATAAACCAGTCAAAGTTCTAAGCTAGTTTTAAATAATATATCATATACCAGATTAATCCGGAGGTGGAGGATATCTCGCCATAAACGCTGCTAACTAGTTTTGGAATTCTTCTATTTGTCTTTCCATTTGTCTTTGTGTCTCAAGTGCTTACTCATGTAATCGAGACTCCAAATGTTATATTTTCCTCGTAGACTCAACTTGTTCATTACGCAAATGTTCAATTATTTTCTCCCTCCGCTGCAATTGGCTTCCACCCCACAAATCTCCTCAAAATTGTGTGGGCCTCACCCCAGATCCATCCCAATGACACCACCATGCCCTTCGTCCAAAAACGTTATCAGTCAACTCATATTCGGACATATCAGGGTTCTCTCCATCGTCTGACGCATCGCACCCTACAAAATAAAACAAAAATTGATTAGTTAATTATAACATCAATAAGTAAGTGAAATATTAAGTACACTTACAATATTCTCTTGTACATATGGATCCACCACACGAGTAGACTCCTATCCTATTACTTTTCTATTGTGTGTCTCGTATAAAAGGTTAATGTGTGATGACGCCTTACCCGTAGTCCTCTCCGGTAAAGATTACATATTAATGTTAATTATCAAAATATAATTAACATATTATTGACTCTCGAATAAATACACTTACAATTTTTTCTGTTATTTGTGAGAATGACACACTTCCCCGCATGATGTATCAATTCGAACATTCTTCTTGTTTTTAAAATTTTGCTCACTTCTTACCTATTTTTGAAAACATCAATTAATACTTAGTTATATTTTAAACAAGGATGTATAAAGTTTAGAATTTAAAGATTCACCCGAAAATCGTCTTGGAGAAAATGGCGCTCCAAAATATAATTCCAATCATCTTGCGAATATTTATTCAGGATGTGTGCTCTAATAGCTTTTACATCCCCATCATGAGCCTTAACATGATTTTGGTTGATATCACATCGGAACATATCCCAAACCACCTTAACATTTTCCATTATCTATTGCCAATAGTGCTCGAAGGTTCCGGCACTACCTCAAAACGATTCTGCAAAGACAAATATTAAGTTATTCAGTAATTATTATTATGTATCATAGAATGAAAATTAATAAAATAAGATATTAAAAAACTTACTATTATTTATCATACATATAAATAATCAAGGCATTCATCTTTGTATTCAGGCCATCTGTCGAAGTTGAGACCTGTAATCAAGGCATAATCTTTAATACCAAAACTCAGTTCCTCACCATTCAAGTTGAAAATCATCCTATTAGAATAGGACTTAACCTTCCGAAGCAGAATCTGATGTAGAATTGTTCCTGAGAACAACAAGTGCGGGACTCCTTTGAATAAATACTAAAATTGGCAATTAAGAGCCCTTTCCATAAGATTCATCTTTTCAAACCTGTCAGATAATTTTTTTAGGGTTTGGACAGATTTCAAAGAAATCCTACTAGGAAAATCAGGAACGATGTCTGTCATCTACAAAAGAGAAAAACAAAAACAATATTGTTGGTGAAAACCTTTTACAACAAATATAAACAAACGAGAAGCAACCATCAATCGCTAGAAACAACCGTCAATCGCGAGACGCAACCACGAGACACAACCCTAAAATCTAACATAAACCATGAACCATTAGCAAGACGCAACCTTAAACCCTAACATAAACCCTAAACCATTCGGAAGACGAAAAAAAGTTAAACCCTAAAACAAAAACCAAAAAAACTAACACTAACCTGATTACTGATGAAGTCGATGAATGAACGAGAAGACGAAGACGAGCAAGAAGAGTTGTCGAGGTAGGTGCGAGAGAGAGAGCATGAAGTGTCATCAAGGCAGGTGCGAGAGAGCAATATGAAATAAATTATAAGCCTTCAAATAAAATCCAAGAAATATGAAATAAATTGTGACACTTGATAGCGTGACGCAACTGTGTGACACAACCGCGAGACGCAACTACGTGACGCAACCGTGAGACGCTGTTGGGCCTTTAGGTCCAGCCCAATTAGGCATTTAATAAAACAAGTCAAAACCTAAGAATGCTGTTCATTCTATCACTTCTAGAGAGAGAAGACATTATGTAAAGAAGAGAAGAAATAGAGGAGAAGAAACAGAGGAGAAGAAGAGAAGGAGAAGTAGATCTCTTACATTTTCACCTTCAGGTTTCAATCTCTTGTTGTCTTATATCTAGACTAACTTAAGTCTGAATGAAATTGGTTTTCTCTGTTTGTATACCTCAACTTTGGGTTTAAAGTTGAGAAGAACATTTGTATCTGTTTCTTGCTTATAGTGAAATTTGCTGGTTGGCCCCGTGGTTTTTTACCCTCCAAGTTGAGAGGGTTTTCCACGTAAATCTGGTATTGTTTTATCCTGTGCTTGATCTTCTGTTTTAGACTTGGATAACCTGTGCATTTACCCATCTCACATTGCTAGATTACAGTATAAAAGTAATCTTCATTTCAAAATTCCCAACAAGTGGTATCAGAGTTGTTAGGTTTATTTTGAAGAGTGCTTTTGTAGGTTGAGATGGAAGGCAATAGCACAATGATCCGGTTGACAAATAATAACTGGCAGATTTGGAAATCCAAGATGGAGGATATCCTTTACTGTAAAGACTTGTATGAGCCGGTTGAAGGAGATAGTGCGAAGCCAAAAGATATGTCTGACGGTGATTGGACAAAATTGAACAGGAAAGCAGTTGGCACAATTAGACAGTGGCTTGATGATAGCGTGTACCACCATGTAACAAGTGAGAAGAGTGAACATGAGTTGTGGAAGAAGCTGGAGTCATTGTATGAGTAGAAAAACAGTAGGTAACAAAGTGTTTCTAATTCGAGAGTTAGTAAATCTGAAATTCAGAGAAGGTGCGGGTGTTGCTGAGCATTTAAATGAGTTCCAGAGCTTGATTAATCAATTGTCAGTGATGGAGATGACCTTAGAAGATGAGTTGCAAGCTTATTGCTCTTGGGATCATTGCCCGACAGTTGGGAGACAATGGTTGTGACAGTCAGTAATGCAGCTCCGAATGGTGTTCTTACTATGAGTATAGTTACTAGCAGCTTGTTCAATGAGCAGACAAGAAGGAAGTCAACTAATACAAATAGTGCACAGGCCCTTGTCACAGAGAACAGGGGAAGAGCTGAATACCGACAACAATTAAGAGGCCATAACAACTCCAGAGGCAGATCAAAATTTAAGGGAAGACAATGTTATCACTGTAGTAAAGAAGGTCACATAAAGAAATATTGTAGAGCCTGGAAAAGGCTTCAGAATGAAGACAAAAATCAGAAGAAAGATGATGAGATCAGAAATACCACAGCCACAATAACTGCAGATGATGTAGTAATTCTTTCTTGTGAAAAAGAACAATATCTACATGTAGAAAATCACCAAGGAGTTGAGTGGATAGTTGATACAGGTGCTTGTTATCATGCTACACCAAATAGAGAGTTCTTCATGACTTACAAGGCTGGAGATCTTGGTACAATGAAGATGGGTAATACTAGTCACTCGAGCATTGTGGATATTGGTGATATTTGTTTGCAGACAGATCTGGGACATCAGTTAATACTGAAAGATGTGCGACATATTCCTGATTTGCGTCTAAACTTGATATCAGGTGATGCATTGGACAAAGATGGATTCAAACATTACCTTGGTAGTGGATAATGGAAGCTCAGTAAGGGATCAATGATTGTAGCAAAAGGGAAGTCATGGCACTCCTTATACAGAACCCATGTGAAGATACTCAAGAATGGGTTGAATGCAGTACAAGCTGAAAGCTCTTTAAATTTGTGGCATCAACGTCTCGGCCACATGAGTGAGAAAGGGTTACGAATTCTAGTGAGGAAGCTTCACATCCCCTCAACCAAAGATGAGGTTCTGGATCTATGCGACTACTGCCCATTTGGTAAACAACACAGAGTCTCTTTTAGTCAAACATCAGAAAGGAAACAGAATGTGTTGGACTTGGTTTATTCTGATGTGTGTGGTCCTTTTGAGGAGGAGTCATTGGGTGGCAATCGATATTTTCTAACATTTATTGATGATGCATCTAGAAAGGTGTGGGTTTATTTCATGAGAACGAAAGACCAGGTATTTAATTACTTTTAAGAGTTCCATGTCATGGTAGAAAGATAGACAGACAATAAGCTGAAATGTCTTCGCTCTAATAACGGGGGAGAGTATATTTCCAAGGAGTTTAAAGCATATTGTGTAAAATATGGAATTCGACATGAGAAAACAGTGCCTGGAACTCCACAACACAATGGTGTGGCTGAGAGAATAAATCACACCATTGTAGAAAAGGTGAGATGCATGCTGAAGATGACAAAGTTGCCAAAACAATTTTGGGCAGAAGTAGTTCGCACAACTTGTTATCTCATAAACAGGTCACCCTCTGTTCCTTTAAAGTTTGAAATACCAGAAAGTGTATGGTCTAAGAAGAATATTTCATACTCGCATCTAAGGGTGTTTGGATGCAAAACATATGTGCATATTTCAAAGGAGCAAAGATCCAAGTTGGATGATAAAACAATTCCATGTATTTTCCTTGGGTATGGAAATGGGGAATTTGGGTACAGATTATGGGACCCAGAAAAGAAGAAAATTGTTAGATGCAGAGATGTTGTGTTCTTCGAGGGTCAAAATGGGATAAATCCAGAAATCATTGAGAAGTCAGAGTGAGTTGATGAGTCCATAGAACTCATACCAATTCCTTCACATGTAAAGTCAACAGTAACCGATGAAGATGAACATAATGAAGAAGTCACTGAGGAAACCTCTAACATGAATGGTAGTAATGATGATGAGACTGTTTATGATATTCCTGAGCAGGGGGTGCAACATCATCAAGAGGAGCCAGAAGAGCCCCCATTAAGAAGGTCTGAGAGAGAGCACCAACCTTCTAAAAGGTACCCTTCTTCAGAGTATATTCTATTGACAAAAGAAGGAGAGCCAAAATGTTTTCAGGAGGCACAAGTTCATAAAGACAAAGTTAAGTGGCAGAATGCAATGAAAGATGAGATGAAGTCATTGCAAGAAATGGGCACATATGAGCTGGTGGAACTTCCTAAGGGCCGAAAGGCATTGAGAAACAAATGGGTGTTCAAGCTAAAGAGAGATGAAAATGGAGAAATTATGAAGTATAAAGCTCGACTTGTTGTAAAGGGTTTTGGACAGAAACAGGGCATCGACTTTGAGGATATTTTCTCACCAGTGGTAAAGATGACTTCCATTCGTACAATGTTAGGTCTAGTAACTAACTTAGACCTTGAGCTTGAGAAACTTGATGTAAAAACTGCATTTTTTCATGGTAACTTGGAAGAAGAGATCTACACGGTGCAACTAGAGGGATTTGAAGTGAAAGAAAAAGAGAACACGGTTTGCAAATTGAAGAAGAGTCTATACGGTTTGAAACAAGCTCCGAGACAGTGGTATAAGAAATTTGACTCTTTTATGATGAGTCATGGGTACCAGAGAACCAAGGCAGATCCGTGTGTTTACTTCAAAAGATTTTCTAATGGAAAGTTTATGATCCTTTTACTTTATGTTGATGATATGTTGATTGTAGGACATAATGCTGAAAAACAATAATGTTGAAGAAGGAGATGTCCAAGACATTTGATATGAAGGACATGGGCCAAGCACGTCAGATATTGGGAATGCAGATTACTCGTGACAGAAAGGCTAAGAGACTTTGGTTGTCACAAGAGAAGTACATTGAAAGGGTGCTTGAAAGATTCAACATGTAATGAGCAAAGGAAGTAAGTTGTCCACTTCCTAGCCATTTTAAATTGAGCAAGAAGATGTGTCCATCAATAGAGAAAGAAAATGATGAAATGTCAAGTGTTTCATACTCCTTAGTTGTAGGGAGTTTGATGTATGCAATGGTTTGCACTAGGCCAGATATAGCGCATGCAGTCGGTGTGGTAAATAGGTTCCTCTCTAATCCAGGAAAACAACATTGGGAAGCAGTGAAGTGGATTCTTAGATATCTAAGAGGCACTTCCAATTTGTGTTTGAGTTTTGGAAATGGTGAAGCTTTGTTAAAAGGTTACACAAATGCTGATATGGCTGGAGATCTAGATCACAAAAAATACACTTCGGGTTATGTGTTTACTTTTGTAGGGGGAGCCGTGTCATGGAAATCCAAGTTGCAGAAATGTGTGGCTTTATCAACAACAGAAGCAGAATACATTGCAGCAGCTGAAGCTGGTAAGGAGTTATTATAGATGATTAAATTTCTCCTAGAGCTTGGTATGCAACAAGAAGATGCAATTGTTTTCTGTGATAGCCAGAGTGCCATAGATTTGAGCAAAAATGCTACATATCATTCCATAACTAAGCATATTGATGTGAGGTTTCATTGGTTAAGAGATGTAATAGAAAACAAGTAGATGAAGTTGAAGAAAATCCACACGGATAAAAACTCGTCAGACATGTTTACAAAGATTGTTCCAAAAGACAAGCTCGAGCTCTATTGTCGGCTTGTCGGCATGAATACCAAATGATGACTTGAAGATCGGTGTACCTCTCTCTTTGGGCTAGAGGGGGAGATTGTTAGGCCTTTGGGTCCAGCCCAATTAGACATTTAATAAAACAAGTCAAAACCTAAGAATGCTGCTCATTCTATCACTTCTAGAGAGAGAAGACATTCTGCAAAAGAGAAGAAACAGATGAGAAGAAACAGAGGAAGAAGAAGAAAAGGAGAAGTAGATCTCTTACATTTTCACCTTCAGGTTTCAATCTCTTGTTGTCTTATATCTAGACTAGCTTAAGTCTGAATGAAATTGGTTTTCTCTGTTTGTATACCTCAACTTTGGGTTTAAAGTTGAGAAAAACATTTGTATCTGTTTCTTGCTTATAGTGAAATTTGCTGGTTGGCCCCGTGGTTTTTTACCCTCCAGGTTGAAAGCGTTTTCCACGTAAATCTGGTGTTGTTTTGTTATGTGCTTGATCTTCTGTTTTAGACTTGGATAACATGTGCATTTACCCATCTCACATTGCTAGATTACAGTATAAAAGTAATCTTCATTTCAAAATTCCCAACAGACGCAATTGCGTGACGCAACCAACATGAGAGCCCATCAACACCTGCATTCAACGAGTCTAGGCGAATCAATGTCGTTCTATAAACGAAATAAACACTAACCTTCATCTATAAACGAAATAAACACAAAATATTGATCTATAAACGAAAATAGTGGAAATTTTTATCTTTGGCCGTCGTCGTTCGCTGTTGGAGCTTCGCAGTTCGCCGTTGGAAGTTCTTCACCGTTCTTCGCCGTTGAATATAGTGTAATGGTGTTCTTCGACGTTGTGTTCTTTGCTTCGCCGATGAAAAGAAGAGAAAGTCTTCTCCGCCATTAGGATTTAGAGCGGAGAAGACCGAGAAGAGAGAGAAAATGAAGCAACAAATGAAAAAAAGAAGGGTTTTATATTGTTTCGGTTGCAAGACGCAATTGGAGTTGCGTCTCGCGAAAGGGTAAAATTGTCCAAAAAATTAAAAGGTGTCACCATCGTTTTTTATTTTAAGCGCCGGTCAAAAAGTCAAATAACCCAATCTTTAGGGTCATTTGTTCAAATTTCCCCTCTCATAGGTTTCTACATCCCCAAAACACGTCGAATTTGCATTTAAATAGAGGAAGAAAAAACATTTATACCAAATTAAAGATTTCTAAAATCTGTTATGACCGAGTTTTGTTGGAGTTGTGAAGAAAAAGAACGCCGTTTTCTTTTTCTCGGTTGGGCGCTCGATCGGATCCTCCAACCTATTTTTTTAATACTTCTAGCGGTCAAAATACCTACAAAACAAAAAAGAAAATATTAATCATAAAATCAATTATTTCAAAATTAATTATAATTAATATATATATATATATATTATTTTATAAAGACTTAATAGGGTTTGATAACTTAATTTATTACTTAATTTAATATATAAAAGACTTATTTAATATAAGTATATTTAATAATACATATTTATAATCAATTATTTAAATTAATATATAAGAAAATTAGTTAAAAATATAAAACTAAAATACAAAGCTTATTTTAAAAGTTATAAAAAATGCTAAATATATATTACATATTATATAATATACTTTCTCATTTCTTCTCTCATATTCTCTCCCATCTTCTTCTTCTCTCTATTGTTTAACCTAATGGCAGCCTAAACTTTTCACCTTCTTCAAATGGCGAGTCTTCATCTTTATCAACTTGTTTGTCTCTTCTGGTGCGTCTTCTCTCTCCTTTTCTCTTACGATTCTTATATCTCTATTTCGATTTCGAAACAAATTAGATTGCTTCAGAAACTTTAGATTCACGTATTATTGAGCAAGAAACAAAAAAAGAAGAAGCAGTAATGAAGCTATGAGCAGTAGTGAGAAAGAAATATGAATGCCTTTGCATTATCTTCTTCGCTTTTCATTGTGCATTTCTCACATTATGGTTTTTCATTTGTGCAATTAAGTTTGTAAATAGTATATATTTATCATATCTATTTCATAGTTTGTCGCCTGTTAATTAGTTTCGAAAGAAGAATCTGAATCAGAAATCATTTGCTGGTGAATTTTCTCTCAATGGTCGTCTGACTTGGGGATCTAACATGGAGAGTTGTATCTGAATTAGATTGACCTGCAATCAAATGAGGTCTGCAAGGTGTTTGACATAATGCCTAATATATCATTTAAGGTTAAACTTGTGATAAAAAAGAAAGTAGTGAATTCATAGTTGCTTTGTGAAAATACTCTTTTGTAAAATGGTGTTCTGATGATTTAGTTTTCTAGATTCGGACGAACATGAATCACATGAATCGCCAAATAACTTGACCAATTTTTGTTTAGTTTCATGTATTTTAGTAGCAATTGTTATCAGTTGTTTGTCGAGTTCAATGGTTGGGTCTTTGTATTTGCGCAGAAAAAACATACCTTCTTGAACTTCAATTCCTTGTCAATAATTTATTCTAATTCTCACATTATCTCTTTCTGCAGGAATTGTGTATGTCCTATAGTTGAAATTTCATTTGCTTCTGCTTGTATGACTCAATTCTTTTCTCTAATGTTGTTTGAATAGGTCTCAAGTAAAAAGTTGAATTATATAGCTGAAAGTTCTTGTTCCTCTATCCAACCATTTAGAGCAGGTATGTGTTTTTTTGTTGTAAGGTTGTTGAGTTAATTAAAAGACTTAACTAAATCTTTAATTATTCAAATATTATTCTTTAGCACAATTATAATTGCTTTCATTTAAATGTTTGTCAAAATGAACTTATTAGATAACAAAATTCTATTCTTTTCACCTTTTATTGATATTGTTCTTATTTTTGACCGATGGAGACCATCTCCAACCCACAAACCCATTCTCAAACCAAAAATCTCAAACCAAAAATATAGTAAATGTCATTTTAAAAAGTAATTCATTTCTAACCTAAAAACACATCTCCAAACTCAAAAGAATATTATTAGAATATTCTTTTTTATACTAACTTTTTAACTTTATTAGTATTATCTATATATTTATCAATTTTATATATTTAACCCTAATCTTTTCTCATTCATTTTATAAAATTAAAATAAAATTAATTATATATCAATAATTCATTCACAAGAAATTAATTCAATAATACTTTTATATAAACAAACATATTCTATTAAAACAAACATTATTAATAAAAAAAAACACTTGGTACATGTGCACATAACACAACCAATTAATCAATACTCGGAATTAGTGTACTCTTCAAACATATGATCGATTAATGCATTACGAAGTTCATTGTGTGCATCTTTATTTTTTATTTTTTCGTACTAAGATATAAAATCTTGAAATTGAGTATTTTCATCTATCACTATCTCGATTTTTGGTGAATACGTTTTCATTGTGATTTTGACACGTGTATTAAGGTCACGTTCATCCTTAACAATCATATTATGCAAAATTATGCACATAGTCATTATATCATGCAACACTTATTTTTTCCAATATCGTACTGATCCTGCTCTAATGAAAAAATGTGACTGAAGAACTCCGAATGTACGTTTAACGTCTTTTTTTATATGTTTCTTGTTTCATTACAAAATATTTTTTCTTCTAACTATGTGGCTCATGAATTGTTTGCACAAGAGTAGATCATTTTGGATATATTATCAGCTAAATAATAATCCATGTTATATTTCTTTTCATTGAATTACATAATGAACTGGAGGAGAAATACCTTGAGTTAGATCCGAGAACAAATGAGATATCTCTAACATGTTTATATCATTGTTGGTGCCTAACAAATCGAATGCACGTTTAACGTCTTTTCCATATGTTTTTTGTTTCATTGCAAAGTATTTTTTTTCTAACCACGTGGCTCATGAATTGTTTACACAAGAGTAAACCATTTTGGATATATGCTATCAGTTAAATAATAACTCATGTTACATTCTTTTCCTTGAATTACACAATAAGCTGAAGGAGAAATACAATGAGTTAGATCCAAGAACAAATAAGATGACTCTAACACGTTTATATCATTGTTGGTGCTTGGCAAACCAAAATATGCATGTCATATCAAAAGATAATCTATTACAACTTCGAGAATGATGGTAGACTTTCCACTATGGCCTGCCTATTTTCCCAACCACGTAGTTGGACAATTTTCTCACCTTCAATGTATACAATCTAAATGTATACAATCTAAACTGCCTAATATTCTAAGACATTCACGTTGATGGCCAATATTACAAGTTTAGAAATGTCATTTGTTGTTGGCCTTCTAAGATAACGTTTGCTAAATATCTCAACCACAGTGCGACATAATTTTTTTATACTTTCAATTACAATAGACTCTCCAATTTTAATATACTCATTTGTGACATCTGCTGGAGCACCATATGTCAACATACGAAAAAGTGTTGTTATTTTTTGTATGGGAGATAATCCAAGTCTGTCTGCATTGTTCGATCGTTGTTGGAAGTAGCGATCATGATCTTTAATTGCGTCAACAATTTGAAGGAACAATGAGTGAGATATTCGATATCTCCAACGAAACATGGTCTCATTATACACTGGATTATCTAAAAAATAATCATTGTACAACCTATGATCAACATTTTCATTCACTATTGATGACAATATGTCGAGGAACTGAACAATGATGTAGTACTTGTTGGTTTTGTTGTTCAAGAAGTTGTTGGATGATCATGTCGTTATTATTGTAAAGACGACATAAAATTTGTTGTCTTTGATGAATAGCGTTTATGATCAATATATTATCATCATTTGAAGAAGAAGATGAATCACTAACGTTGAAATTCATTATGGAGACTTGTAGTAATGTAGTTCTAGATAGTAGAAAATATATGTGATAAGTTAGGAATGACTTAACAATATAATGAAAATATGCTATGTATTTATAGTAGTGTAATTGCAATAGGATGGTAATATAATTATTTATAATTCAAATTGGTGAAGAAATTGGACCAAATTTTCATTGTGTGGTCATTTTCAATTTAGTGTGGTGGAAAAAACGAGACCAACTTTACAGTGTGTGGTCACTTCCAATTTAAGATGTTGGAAAAACAAGATTGACTATTTAGTGTGTGACCATTTCCAATTGATTTGAGTGTAAAAATGAGACCAACTTTTTAGTGTGTGGTCATTTCCAATTAAGAATGGTGAAAAAATGGGACCAACTTTTCAATGTATGGTCATTTCAAATTATTTTGAGAAGAGAAATGTGACCAAATTTTTAGTGTGGTTATTTCCAATTGAGGATGCTGGAAAAACGGGATAAACTTTTCATTGTGTGGTCATTTTCAATTAATTTGAGTGAAGATAAATATGATCAACTTTTTAGTGTATGGTTATTTCTAATTAATTTGAGTGGAGAAATAAGACCAATTTTTCAATGTGTGGCCATTTCTAATTCAGGATGATAGAAAAACGAGATCAACTTTTCAGTGTGTGGTCATTTTTAATTAATTTGACTGAAGAAATATGACTAATTTTTCAGTATATGGTCATTTTCAATTAATTTGAGTGAAAAAACGAGACTAATTTTTCAGTGTAGGGTCATTTTTAATTAATTTAAGTGGAAAAATGAGACTAACTTTTGTGTGGTCATTTCCAATTAAGAATGGTGAAAAACGGGACCAACTTTTCAGTGTGTGGTTATTTCCAATTAATTTGAGTGGAAAAATATGACCAATTTTTCTGTGTATGATCATTTCTAATTTATTTGAGTGGAGAAATAAGATCAACTTTTAAGTGTACATCAATTTCCACATAATTTGAGTGGAGAAATGGAACAAACTTTGATAGTGTGGTTATTTTCAATTAATTTGAGTGGTAAAGTGAGACCAAATTTTGAATGTATGATCATTTCTAATTAATTTGAGTGGAGAAATATGACAAACTTTTTAGTGTATGATCGTTTTCAATTAATTTGAGTGGAGAAATGAGATAAACTTCTTAGTGTGGTCATTTCCAATTTAGAATGATGAAAAAACAGGACCAGCTTTTCAGTGTGTGTTTATTTTTAATTAATTTGAGTGGAGAAATATGACCAATTTTTCTGTGTATGGTCATTTACAATTAATTTGAGTGGAGAAATAAGATCAACTTTTAAGTGTACGGTAATTTTCACATAATTTGAGTGGAGAAATGGGACAAACTTTATATTGTGTGATTATTTTTAATTAATTTGAGTGGAGAAGTGAGACCAACTTTTTAATGTATGGTCATTTCTAATTAATTTGAGTGGAGAAATGAGACAAACTTCTTAGTGTGTGGTCATTTCCAATTTAGAATGATGTAAAAACGGGACCAACTTTTTAGTGTGTGTTCATTTTTAATTAATTTGAGTGGAGAAATAGGGCCAACTTTTTTTGTGTATAGTCATTTACAATTAATTTGAGTGGAGAAATATGACAAACTTTTTAGTATATAGTCATTTTCAATTAATTTGAGTAGAGAAACGAGACCAAATTTCAAATGTGGTCATTTTCAATTAATTTGAGTGAAGAAAATGTGACCAACATTACAATGTGTGGTTATTTCCAATTCAGTGTAATAAGTATGGTAAGCGCTAGAATTTTACCTATATATTGACATGGAGGGTAACATATAATTCACTACATCTTACAATTTTAATTTAATCGAATACATATTTACCTACATCTGTTGTTAAAAATGTTTGTCCGATTAGCAGCTTATAACCTAAATGAGGATGTCTTCTTATGTCGGGTTTATATCGAAATTTTTAAAGACCCAATTATTGGAATTAATCATATAAATGATTGATTATGGTCTCATATTGAAGAAGATTTTATTAGAGAAAGATTGGAGTATTTGGAGATTCGTACTAAAATATCTATGCAAGCCCGACTGGACACTATCCAAAAAGTAGCAAAGAGACTTCGTAAATACATAAAATAATTGAGAATATGCATCAAAGCGGTACTTCAATTGAAGATATTGTGAGTATTAACATATTAGGTGAAATTCTAACACTTACGATACTTATTACACTCAATTAAAATAACCACACACTATAAAGTTGGTCTCATTCTTTCGCTCAAATTAATTGGAAATGATTATACATTGAAAAGTTGGTCTCATTTTTTCACTCAAATTAATTGGAAATGACCATACACTGAAAAATTGGTCATATTTTTGCACTCAAATTAATTAGAAATAACCACACAAAAAAGTTGATCATATTTCTCCACTCAAATTAATTGGAAATGATCACATACTGAAATTCTAACACTTATCATACTTATTACACTGAATAGAAAATGATCACACACTGTAAAGTTGTTCTCATTTTTTTCACTCAAATTAATTGGAAATAACCATACACTAAAAAGTTGGTATCATTTTTTCACTTAAATTAATTGGAAATGACCATATACTAAAATTTTTGTCATATTTCTCTACTCAAATTAATTGGAAATGACCACACTATAAAACTGGTCTCATTTTTCCACTCGAATTAATTGTAAATGATTATACACTAAAAAGTTGGTCTTGTTTTTTCACTTAAATTAATTGGAAATGACTACATACTGAAAAGTTGGTTTTAATTTATTCACTCAAATTAGTTGGAAATGACCATACACAAAAAAATTGGTCTAATTTCTCCACTCAAATTAATTGAAAATGATCATACACTAAAAATGTCGATCGTAGGTTGTACAATGATTATTTTTTCACTCAAATTAATTGGAAATGACCATACACTAAAAAGTTGGTCTCATTTTTTCACTTAAATTAATTGGAAATTACCATACACTGAAAAGTTGGTCATATTTCTTCACTCAAATTAATTGGAAATGACCACGCTGTAAAGCTGATCTCATTTCTCCACTCGAATTAATTGGAATTGACTATACACTAAAAAGTTGCTCTCATTTCTCAACTCAAATTAATTAGAAATGACCATGTACTGAAAAGTTGGTCTTATTTCTCCATTCAAATTAATTGGAAATGACCATACACAAAAAAGTTGGTCTTATTTCTCAATTCAAATTAATTGGAATGATCATACACTGAAAATGTCGATCGTAGGTTATACAATGATTATTTTTCAGATAATCCAGTGTATAAAAAGACCATGTTTCGTTGGAGATATCGAATGTTTTGCTCATTGTTTTTTCGAAATGTTGACGCTGTCAAAGATTATGATCGCTACTTCCAACAACGATCAGAAAATGCAGGCATAATTGAATTATCTCCAATACAAAAATAACGACAGTTTTCCGTGTGTTGGCATATGATCCTTCAATAGATGCCACATATGAGTGTTATAATTGTAGAGTACTGCAATTGATAGTATGAAAAAATTATGTCGCGCAAACGCTATCTTAGAAGGTCAACAACAAATGACATTTCTAGACTTTAAAATATTGGTCAGCAGTGTGGATTTCTTGAAATGTTAGGCAGTTTAGATTTTATGTATTTGAGGTGAAAAAAATGTCCAACCGCGTGGGTGGGCCAATACGCATGTCGTAGTGGAAAGTTTATTATAATTCTTGAAACTATAATAGATTATGATATTTGGATATGACATGCATATTTTGGTTTGCAGGCATCAATGTTAGAGTCATCTCATCTATTCTCGAATCTAACTCAAGGAATTTCTCCTTCAGTTCATTATGTAATTCAAGGAAAAGAATATAACATGAACTATTATTTAGTTGTTAACATATATCCAAAATGGTTTACTCTTGTGCAAACAATTTAGCCACGTGGTCGGAAGAAAAAAATATTTTGCAATGAAACAAGAAACATATAGAAAAGACGTTAAACGTGCATTCAGAGTTCTTCAATCACATTTTCCTATTATAGCAGGACCGATACAATATTGGAGAAAAGAAGTGTTGCATGATATAATGACTACGTGCATAATATGATTGTTGAGGATGAACGTGACCTTAATGCACATATTAAAATTGAAATGAAAACGCATTCGCTAGACGTCAATTTGGTGATAGATGAAAATACTCGATTTCAAGATTTCATATATCGGTATGGAAAAATAAGAAATAAATATGCACACATTGAACTTTGTAATGTATTAATCGATCATCTGTGGGAAGAGTACATTAATTTCAAGAATTGATATATTGTATATGTTATGTGCACGTGTATCAAATGTTTTTATTAATAATGTTTGTCTTAATAGAATATGTTTGTTTATTTAAAAGTATTATTGAATTATTTTGTTGTGTATGAATTATTGATATATAATTAATTTTATTAAATGAATGAGAAAAGATTGAAATTAAATATATAAAGTTGATAAATATATAGATCATATTAATAAGGTTAAAAAGTTAGTATAAAAAATGAATATTTTAAGAATATTTTTTTTTAGTTTGAAAATGAGTTTTTGGTTGAAGATTAATGTTTGATGTGATATTTATTATATTTTGAATTTGAGAATGAATGTGTAGATAGGAGACATTGTAAAGTAATGATTTACTGTCTTATTTGATTGCTTATTTGTTCTACAACCTTATTTGTTTTATATATATTTGACCAAAACAATATCTCAATTATCTTTTGTGGGAATAGAAAACAAAAATCACCAATTATTGGAAATTAGTGAGTACTAATTTATTATTATAATTAAGAGAATATATAATATTCATGTTTACTATAAATAAAAGAAAGTCATTGAAAATGAGTAAATACTAAATTAGTAGAACTCTTTTGGTGCATATTGATACTATACTATTTATTTTAAGGAGTACACTGTAAACTATTAAATTTTAATCTATCTTTGTTAAGAGTAATAATTTGAAATCTTTAACAAACTTCTTTAAAATTGAGTTTTTGCTTTTTGGAACGCGCGAGGTCTTTAGATATAAATTTCTTTTGAGTTATTGCTTACTTTATTAGAGACTTATTTTCTTAATTATTTATTATTAATACAATTGATAAGTATCTTATATTGTATATATAATATCTTTTGATTTATTGCTTACTTTATTAGAGACTTATTTTCTTAATTAGTTATTATTAATACAATTGATAAGTATCTTATATTGTATTTGTATCTATTCATTTATAGGTAACTGTTACACATAAAATGGTTGATAATATATACTAGAGAACAAATTGAAAAGGTTGATAATATATATTATTATATAGAGAACAAATTGAAAAGATCTTAAACTTTGAAGAAGAAATAATTTTAAAAAATGTTCATGTAGAAATGACTTATATTGAATAAAAAATAATTAACAAATGCATGGAATTACTTGAAAAATAAATACTGTATTTGATAGAAAAAATAATTTATGAAACTGGAAAAATATATTAACGTGAGTTAATATATTATAAATACAGGTGGCCTTACTTTTGAATAGTAAGGAAAAATATATTAACGTGAGTTATGTGATTTCTAATTGTTTATGTGAAAAAAATATACATCCTCCAAGGTAGTTCAGTGATAAGAGACTAAAATGTCACTGTTTCGATTCCATCTGAAAACGAAAAAAAACGTTTGGGGTCCTTTTATGAAAGGACTACCACCATATCTTCCAAAGAAGACCTAAGTAGTCATGTATCTCCTGCTAATCGAACTTTCAAAGTACAAACGACGAAAGACAAACAAAGATGAGCGTATTGATGATCAAATATTTGAATAAACCAAACTTAGAAGAATGTTTCAAAGTTTTTGATGACATGTTTGATATGAATGATCCCTTATACTCTATTGTACTCTAATGTATGTGTAATTCTTTGTGACACTAAAACAAACCGAGAATTAGTGGATGTTCGCTAGTAAGAACAATTTTAAAGTTAGAAAATAATGAATTCTTGGGTAGGAAATAAGATGAGTAATAAATTTAAATTGGTTAGGTATGTAATTTTTTTTGTTTAATTTAAAATTTAAAAAATTGTTTGTTAGTTTAATTGGATTATTTATGTTTATGTATATACATGTGAGTATTATATTAACAATAAAAAAGATTAAAAATAATAATAATTGAATTTTAAAAATTTATTAATATAACTACAATAACATATTTATTATTATTATATACTTATATACTATAGGGATGAATTCCTTCTTCTATCTTAAACGACAACAATAGTGGATATTCTTACCCTAAGATTTTGAGTTTAAGCTTGTCAGACCTCAAGTTCTGAACAATTGGTGGATATTCTCATTCTAAGATTTTGAGTTCGAGCCTGTCAGTCTAAGATTCTGAGTTTGAGCCCGTCAGACGTTAAATTTTGCCGGTTTTGTCCAATTTTATTTTATTTTATTTTATTTTATAATATAGGATGAGATTTTCAATCTTTTACTTTTTAAAATTGATTTATTGTTTTAAATAGAGTTAAAAAGCTTGGAGCTGTTGATGAAGAAAAAGACTTTTCATTTGATTCTCTCTCCTATGCTTCGCCCAATACTTTTGCGCCGTCCAATTCCCGGAATCTTCAAGTTTGGCCGAAGTATCTCCGCTTCCACATCCTATTTTTCTGAGGACGACGACGATGATCTTCCGTTTTCACCCATCTCCGCACCTCTGCAAAGAAACAAGGATAAGTGCAAAAAGAAGAAGAAGAATAAGAAGACAAACGAGGTGGTGAAGACCAAAGATAACCAGGGAAATGCGTTTCCATTGAAATCAGATTTACCCTTTGATTTCCGGTACTCGTATTCAGAGACTAATCCCTCTATCCAGCCAATTGGGTTCCGCGAGCCCCCAAGATTCTCTCCTTTCGGACCGGGAAGACTGGACCGCATATGGACCGGCACTTGTGCTCCAGCCGATCAAGAAGTTGATTTGGGGAAGCTACAGCAGGAGAAGCGAAATGCAATTCTTGGAGAGCCTCTCACGGAAGAAGAGGCGGCGGAACTTGTCGAACAGTATCGTCACAGTGACTGCGGCCGGCAGATTAATTTGGGTATGTTCTGTCATTTTTATATATACATTCTGATCCAAATTATTGAAGTTAATTAATAATGTTAAAAGGGAAAGGAGGGGTTACTCATAACATGATTGATGACATCCATAACCATTGGAAAAGAGCTGAAGCTGTGAGGATCAAGTGTCTTGGAGTGCCTACACTTGACATGGACAATGTTTGCCAACACCTTGAGGTTCATTTAACAAATCCTACATTTTGATTGATTCATCCACCCTTCTTTATTTTGATGAAAAATCTCGGGTTTTTGGTTCTGATTGCAGGAAAAATCTAGTGGGAAAGTATTCTACCGCCATATAAACATCCTTCTTCTATATAGGGGAAGAAATTATGATCCTGATAAAAGACCTGTCATTCCATTGATGTTATGGAAACCACGGCCACCTATATATCCAAGGCTTGTGAAGAATGTTGCTGATGGTCTCACTTTTGAAGAAACTAAAGAAATGAGGAACAGAGGATTGAATTCTTCTCCTCTGATGAAACTTTGTAAGCTGAAGAAATATATGGCAACTAATTTTATCTCTTCTTTTTTTTATCTCTCTTTAATATGACATTAGGTGTTTCTGGTTGTAGCTAGGAATGGTGTTTATGTGAATGTTGTGGACAGAGTTAGGGAGGCTTTTCAAACTGAAGAAGTCGTGAGGCTAGACTGCTCTCATGTCGGTTTAAGTGATTGTAAGCAAATTGGTGTCAAATTAAGGGTATATTATTCTTTATAACATCTTTTTCCTTCATGAGAATATTGTATGGTTGGCTCAATGAAGATTTAGATATTAAACCTGATTTTTATTGTATTTTGTTCTAGGATTTAGTACCATGTGTGCCTATCTTGTTTAAGGATGAGCAGATAATACTTTGGAGAGGAAAGAATGATGAAGAACCAGATTGTACAACACTCACAGATCCTATGAGTCTGAACTGTAATCTTATTTAAGTTGCTGAATTCTCAACCGATGGCGTTTCCAAGTTTGTGTTTGAGTTGTCATATGTTTCAAGTTGCTGAAATCTGATTGTTGAGAATTTGTTGAGAGTGATGGGTGATTTTTGAAATGACATTGAAGCGGGAAGGACTAAAGCTGCATGAATGGCTTTACCCGTATCATATCTCATGTAGCCTTTCCTTATTCGTAATCTGAGTGGCGCTCATATAATGTTGGATGAGGTTAGTTTTTATCATTTTTTATTATATCTTTTACATTGTTTTCCAATTTTGTAGAATGAAGAACAAGATATGATAATTATTTTGGTAATTGAAATGTAGGAATACAATTCAATGTTGGTTGATTGTGGCTTGATAACTGGTGGAATTTTTCCAAATCGGCCAAAAGATATACATACAGTTAGAGCAAGTTGGGGATGTCATGTAAAAGTGGAACCAACTTAAAACAATGATATACTACTTTGTTTTTGATAAAAAAAAATAAAAAAAATTCTCCTAGTGATCCTTTGACTTGTAGCATATATGGGTGACAGTTGTTCATTGTAGTTACTTTTCTGATGATTCAATCTCTATGGTGATAATTATGGAGACATGATAGTGTATGTATCTTTCTTTTAGAGAAATTTATATACTAATTAATCAGATTTTGTTGTTGTTGACTGACTCACTATTGATAAAATAAAACTAGCATAGTTTGGCTTATAAAATTTTGTTTGTGAAAATTTGTTTAATTTACTACTTTTTTAAAGGGGATGTAAAATATATACAAAATAGATAATTGTTTGTAAAATAGTATCTGTTATTTTGTGGATACATGTTAAGTTTTTTTTATTAGTTCTGTACTAAGTAGTTTAGGAGTTCTATATTAGGAAAATTTAGATAAATGAGTTAATCTGTTTTAAAATAAATAATCAAAGAAAAGAGTGTAGGATTCAACCAGTAAAGGATTTGTGATTTTATTAGGTATTTAGATTGTCAAATTCAATATAGATAAAAAAAAAAAAATTGAAACCTATTTTAATGAGTATAAATTGTATTGGTGTAATTGGTATGTTTCTTTTAAGTTTAAGTAGTCAAGGTAAATATAAATTGATTTTTCAGTTTTTTTAAATTTATATTTTATTATTTTATTATTGTTTCAGTTTTTATTTAATAATATTAAACTTATATTTTATCCTACAATAATATTATAAATTAAAAATAATAAATATTGATGAACTATTTAAAATATAGTATTAACTAAATTATGTATTTATTATATTTTATGAAGTATAAACCTTGGTTCAATTTCATCTCAACGTCAAGAGGTACTTCGTCTAGAATGTATGTGATGAAATTTAGTCACGTTTTCTAACAAAGTCAGAAATTATTCTAAGTCATCAAGATGATTTCTAACCAAAAACTCCTATATCAATTCTATAAGCATTTTTATTAAAATATAAATGATCAAAACCAAGTTTAAATTTTTTTCCCAAACAATTTCTTAATTCACAAGTCATGACTACGTATGAACCTGATCTCTCATGTTATAAAAGTACATAAGTAGTCTATCACTAAGTTCAGTCCCAATAAAATTCAAACTGAAAATCCATTCGCCATCATCATAACTAAAAAATTCTAAAAAATCAAACAACACTTAAACACGAAACTACGTTCGGGCCTAATTTTTCTTTTTATAAGAATATGTAGACAGTCTGTCACAGGTTTGGTCCCAATAAATTAAAAACAACAAAACCTTTATATCAACACTATGAACATTTTTATTAAAACAAAAATGGTTTCAAAAACAAAAAATACATCCCCAACAAAAGCTTAAGTCAATTGCAACCTCAATAGAAACTTAAGTCAAACAATTCATCCCATCAAAGTTTAAGTCAATTGCAACTTTAAAAGAAAATTAAATCACATTATATCCCCCAACATAACGGAACTACGTTCGGACATGATTTATGCTTTTATGAGAATACGTAGGCAGCTTGTCGTGGGCTCAGTCCCTATAAACCTAAAAATACAAAACGTCTATATCAATAGGTGCATTTTTATTAAAATAAAAATGATTCAAAACAAAACGCATTTTAGTCATGATTTTAAGGAAGGATGATAACTCTTAAACCTTATGGTGTGAAAAGACAAAGCGTCGAATGAATATTCAAGAAACAAGTAAGGTTGCGGGAAAAGACATCTTCCCATTCAATGTCTCCAAACGAGTTGATACAACCTTGTGAGTTTCAAGTAATGTGCTTTTCAAATGAATCTATTTCAATCCCGACGTAAGCTTAAACTATTGATGTTTAAGAAGGAGATTGTAAAAGAAAAATTCCCAAACTTGAAACCATGTTGTCAACGGAGGTGGTGTCTCGTGTCCGACAAAGGTCATGTGCAAGAACCTAAGACCTCAAACGAAAAAAATTCAAGTCAAGGCGAAAATTATCACTTGTGTTTATCTTAACTCTTGTCGGTTTGCGAAAAAAAAGAACAAAGTGTTTGAGTCTATCAGATATACCCTATTTATCAAGAAAAGAGTCCAATAAAAAAAATACTTACAAAGGTTGAGATTTTGAAATCACCGTTTGTTGTTCATTTAGACCATTGTCTAATTTACAAACGTAAGAACAATAACTTATCGATTATATCTGATATACCTCGAGTATAGAGAAGAGCGCAAATGCCTTAGGATCAAAATCAAGATGATCTCTGAATTTGAGAAGTGAGAATTAACCTCATGCTGAATGGTTCAAGGATTAAGCGTAATCTGAACCTCAAAACGATGTTCGAGCAAATAAATCCCTCGAATCGATGACATTGATCTCGAAGAACATCAGTTGCATATTGTCTATTCTTGACACATTCTATAGAAGGATGTACATAATCGATTCATGAATATGTTTCAATCTAACATAGTAAGACGTTGAAAGTGGAAAAGACGCTAACACTTAGAAAGTTAAAAGGGTCTGACTCCTGAATTAAATGATATCACATTAATATAATCGTTAAACTGAGGGAGTGATGTTCATTCATATCCGAACATTTTTCTAAACTGAGGATCCATGTTCATTCATATCCGAACATTTCGCTAAACTGAGTAGCGACGTTCATTCATATCTTAACATTTCGTTAAATTGAGCAGGGATGCTCATTCACGTCTGTACATTTTGCTAAACTGAGTGATGTTCATTCACATCCAAACATTTTGCTAAACTAAGGAGCAATGTTCATTCGCATCCGAATATTTTTTTTAAGAGCGATGTTATTCACACGACATCTTGAAGAATAACCACATATCAAACTTGTGGTTGTAGAGTCCTTACGTGAGTATTTCGAGAGGTACATCAGGTTTGTTTTCATAATCCGAAATAAACTATAAATTTTGAATTTCCGAATGTAGTGCCTATTTCTTAAGCTTGGACATGCATTTTTCTAAACTGAGTCATTTCTAAAATCTTTGTCCAAGAGAGACATTATTTAGACACTCATTTTCACTCCCTAATTTTATACTTTATCTTTTTAATAAATTTCGAGCATATTGTCATTCAAAATTAATATACAAGTTAATTACACAAATTATTAAACGAGCAATCATTTTTGGAGTAACTGTAATTCTAAGGATAATTGGTTTCAAATTTTAATAAGGTAAGGTGATAATTAGTTTAAGTCGAAATATTTATGCTATTACTATACTTAGTTTATTCAATGTATTTTTTTAGTTAGAAATTATTTTAAGTAAAAATAAATAAAACGTTTTTTTAGTTTTAATTAGTTTTTAATTACATTAGTTAAATTAATTAAATAGTTAGAATTATTTAAAATAAAACTAATCTTTAAAGGGTACAAGACTAAGTCTTTTTCTTTTTAATTTTTATAAGTTAGTTAATTAATTATTTTTTAGAAAGTTAATTAATTATTAATTTTTAAAAGTAGTTATATTAGTTTGTTAGAAGTTAGTTATGAGTTAGTTGTGATTGATTTTACCATTATTAATGACTTGACAATATCTATCATGTAGGAATCTTGAAAACCGAAAGGGAAGCTATAAGCAACTAAGGACCAGAGGACTGCCTGTTAGCCCAACCGAGGATGACTGAAGGACCAACCTAGCGTCCGACTGAGAGGTCGACTGAGAAATGAAGAAATGCTAAGAGAGTGCAATTCAACTTTCAGTCAAAGTCAATTTCAAGGTCAAGTCAAAGTAAGAGCATGGATCCGACCTAACCAGTTACTCGACAGAAGGTCTGACCGAGAGCGACTAGGTCCGACCGAGGATCCAACTAAAAGATGAAATGGATCCTCCTATAAGCATCCAAACTGTGGGACATGAAGAAGGAGGGGATGACTTGCCTTGAATTCAAAATGGTTAAGTCATAAGGTCAAAACCAAGGAATCTGATACAGACAAAAATCTGAAGGCTGATCCTGTGGAAGGGAAGAAGCCACTTGAAAATTAAAAGTTGCTAAGATTAGGACATCTGTTAGTCCAAAATATTAATTAAGTCCTTTATGTTTCTTATGTTTTTCAGCCAATCTGTTAGGCCTTGTCATCACTTTTATTTCCTAACAATTTATGTTAAAATATTCAGTCCTTCCAGATAAAAGGATCTGATATTCTAAATTGTTTACTTACGTATTTTGGAATTGAAGAGCACTAGCTCAACAACTTTCTTCTCATCTTTTTCTTGGTATCATTTCTTATCTCATCTCCTTCCTTGATCTTTCTTGAAAAACCCTAAATATTCTCTTCGTTGTATCAATTGGTATTAGAGCTCACCTTCCTGTTCGGCCATGGTGGAAACACGACAACAGGCGGATAACGAATTTTACGTTCAGCAGTGGAAGATATAACTAAAACCTTGGAGGAGCAACGCAAATGGATGGAATCGAATGAAAATCGCAGTCAGTTGAGGCTGGATTCCCTAGAGCAGAGGATCGAAGCAATGTTCATGAGAAATGGAGATACGGCTGAATCCTCTCGTACGAATAACCCTAGGGAGAGAGCTTACATACCTCCCACACGATTAACGAAGGTTGACTTCCCGAAATTCGATGGAGCTGACGTAGAAGGATGGCTGATTTCTGCCGAATAATTCTTCAGAGTGAATCACACTGCTGATATAACCAAAGTCGAAATCGCACCTATTCATTTCCAAGGCGACGCAAGGCTCTGGTATGGTTCTTACATCCAATCTCGAAGTCAAACAATATCTCTAACTTGGGACGTTCTTCGTTCTGATCTTCTCCAACAGTTTGGACCCTCGATCTGTGAAAGTCCCATTAATTAGTTGATGAATCTGAAACAAACAGGCTCTATTAAGGATTATAATCTGAAATACATGGCTATATCACAGAAACTCATTAACTTGCCATATGAATATGTAATTGAGTGTTATCTCAGTGGTATACATGAAGAGATTTTTAACACTGTTAGACTACTCAAACCTGATTCCCTAAACTTAGCAATGGCTATAGCTAAAGTCCAGGAAGCTACTTTTAAATCTCTACTTAAAAGAGGTCACCTATATAACTTCAGCCCACCTATACTGCCTAAACCAAATCAATCTAAACCTATCTGGTCAGTTTATGCTAAATCACCTTATTCTAACTATTCATATTCATCTCCCTTTCCTCAAAATCCTCGACAGAAACATTTACAACAAATGGATCCAAAAATTCTTGACGAAAGACGTAGAAAGGGTTTATGCTACACTTGTGATGAGAAGTTTGATTCAAATCATAAATGTAAAGCTAAACTATTCATGATCAACTTAGCTGAATTAGAAGATGTCTCAGAATATTTCTTACCTGAACCTGTTGACTCTTCACTTCCACCTTCCCAGCCACCTTTTAATGATGAACCTTCCATCTCGATCCATGCTCTTGACGGTTCAAAGAATTATCAAACCCTTTGTATATCTGGCAAGGTTGGGAAGCTGTCCATTACAATTTTAATTGATACTGGAAGCACCCATAACTTCATTAACAGCCGGATTATGAATAATATTAATCATGCAGCCCAACAAACATCAGTTTTACCTATTAAGGTGGCCGATGATTCTAATATTTTCAGCCATGCTTATTGTAAAGATTTGTTGTGGACAATGGGGGGTTGGAATTCAAAGCTGATATGCGAGTGCTTACGATGTCTACATATGACATGGTCTTGGGTATTGAATGGCTAATTACTCTAGGGCCATCAGAGTGGGATTTTGATAAACTCACTATTTCTTTTTGTAAACAGGGAAAGAATTACCTTCTTCAGGGAATGGACTAGATGCAAATTAATATCATGGAGGGTGATCAACTTTCCAAGATCTTGATGAAAGGAGTGCAATCAACCTTGGTTCAATTGCAAAACTGTGAGGAACACCAAGGCCACTTCTTTTCTCTTACAGCCCAAGAGCCACATAACACTGGTGAATAGCTTGAACAGATTCTAAAATAGTTTGAAGATCTGTTCCAAGAGCCGAAGGAATTACCACCACCAAGAGGGCATGATCACCAGATTCTTTTGAAAGAAGGAACAATGTCTATTTGTTTAAGACCTTACAGATATCCTGCCCTACAAAAAATAGAAATTAAAAAGATGGTAGAGCAAATGTTAGAAAAGGGCGTTATTCAACCAAGCCACAACGCATTTGCAGCTCCAGTGGTCTTAGTGAGAAAGAAAGATTTAACTTGGAGACTATGTATCGATTACCGGAAGTTAAATGCAACAACCGGTAAAGATAAATTTCCAATACCGGTGATTGAAGAACTTCTTGAAGAGCTCCATGGGTCAAAAAAAATCTTCTCCAAATTGGATCTCCGAGCTGGATATCATTAAATAAAAAAGAAATAGACTGATTATCATAAAACGACATTTCGAACGCATGAAGGACTGTATGAGTTTCTTGTTATGCCTTTTGGCCTAACCAACGCACCTTCAACTTTTCAAAGTCTGATGAACTTGATCTTCAAGCCGTATCTAAGGCAATTCGTTCTGGTTTTCTTTGATGATATTCTGATTTATAGCAAGTCTTGGAGTGATCATCTTCAGCACCTTCGAATGGTCTTAGAAGTTCTGCGAACAAACACTTTATTTGTTAATAAAGGAAAATGTGAATTTGGTTGTCTACAGATCACATACCTGGGTCATATTATTAACAGTGAGGGTGTAGCAGCAGATCCCCACAAATTGGAGGCCATGAGTTCTTGGCCTGTCCCCAATTCGATCAAACAACTCAGAGGGTTTTTGGGGTTGACGGGCTACTACCGGAGATTTATTAAGGGTTATGGTATGATTGCTAAACCAATGACAGAATTATTAAAAAAGGGTAAGTTTCATTGGTCTGAAAGGGACAATTCGACTTTCAATCAGTTGAAACTAGCTTTATCAACACCCCCCATTTTAGCCTTACTAGACTTTAGTTAGCCATTCGTGGTGGAAACGGATGCAAGCAATGTGGGAATTGGCGCGGTTCTAGTCCAAAACAATCGACCAGTTGCATATATTAGTAGGGCACTTCAAGCTGCTAACAACCCTTCATCCACATACGAACGAGAGCTCTTAGCATTGACATTTTCTATGGAAAAGTGGTGCCCTTGCCTGCGATATTCACTATTTATAGTTAAAACAGATCATGAATCTTTGAAACACCTTCTGGAGTAGAGAGTTCAGACACCAGCCTAGGAAAAATGGCTCTATAAACTAGTTGGACACGACTTCACAGTTTAGTACAAAAAGGTAAAGAGAATGTCGTTGCTGATGCCCTGCCACAAAGAGAACCGATGGTGCAGTTGTTGGTTAATTAGATGTTCGCAGCGGAATAATTTATAGATCTAATCTAAACATATAATCATATGATCATGCATAATTGATAGAATCATGATATATAGTTTATATAAATATACCTTTGATGCGTGAACCGGATCAGATCTGGTAGTAATGAATAGTCGAGAGCCCCACGTGTTGCTCCTCTACTTGGTCCACACGAGCCCGACTAGATCTCTTTACTTTCGACTGCTAGGACGAAAAAGACAAAAAGGAAGCAATCCAATTGCTAGATTAAAAGATGATTTCTTCTTCTTAGAGTTCTCACCGTAATATAGCAAAAGCCGTTTTAAAAGAGGAACAATTCTCTCTCTATTTACTTCCGTTTTCTTGCAAATAAGTGAATCCTTTTGTATTAAATAAAATTCCATAATTAATCATTAATTATATATTATTTTATTTCACAAATAAATAATATTTTTTATTATTAATAATATCTAATATGTATTAATTATATATTATTTTATTTCACAATCTTAACTCCATAATAAACCATTAATTATATATTATTTTATTTCACAAATAAATAATATTTCTTATTATTAATAATATCTAATATGTATTAATTATATATTATTTTATTTCACAAATAAATAATATTTCTTATTATTAATAATATCTAATATGTATTAATAATTAACCATCTTTCTCGTTTATCTAGTCGGTCAACTCTAAGTGTGTGACCTCATAGGACCCGATTATAATAGTTATAGGTTTAACCCCATTAATCGTAGTTGGCTTCTAGCAAAGCACTACGACTCCTAAAATAATCGGATTAAATTATATCTGTTAATTTGTCCTATCCTAGTTTAGTCATTGCACATTAAATTAAAGGACACAATTCCTTCAGCAATGTGCCGGGCTCTCGGTCTATCACTCACCAATACTGAAACATCTTAATGATGTTTGGGCTACTAACCCTAATATGGTGAAGCTTATAAGTGAATTAAAAGAAAATGAGGATGCCCATCCAGGGTATACCTTCATCAATGGCAGTTTAAGGAAAGAAGGGAAGTTGGTTGTAAGGTTTGATCCAGAACTCCGATCGATCATCATTGCATCAATGCACTCCGCTCCTAATGGTGGTCACTCGGGATCCCTAGCTACAACAAAAAATACAGTTAGCATATTTCTGGCCTGGGCTAAGTCGTGATGTACGGGAATTCATCAAAATCTGCGATATATGTCAAAAGAACAAAGGTGAGACCTTCGCGCCAAAAGGCCTTCTCCAACCTCTGCCCATACCGAATAATTTCTGGCAATCAATCTCTATGGATTTTATTGAACACCTACTAGTCTCGGGTGGAAAAACAGTGATACTAGTTGTGGTGGATAGATTATCCAAGATGGGGCATTTTATTGCCCTTAGTCATCCATTCACAACACGCAAAGTAGCTGAAGTCTTCATCGATAATATCTTTAAACTTCATGGTATGCCACTATCTATAGTTAGTGATAGAGATAAAGTATTTTTAAGTCCTTTTGGCATGAGTTTCTTAAACTACAAGGGGTACATCAAGCTCTCTCCACAGCTTATCACCCTCAAACCGACGGTCAAACTGAAGTAGTAAATCAGTGCATTGGTACATACCTGAGATGTATGGCTGGTCAACAACCTCATCATTGGCATCGTTGGTTGTCTTTGACAGAATGGTGGTACAATACGAACCATCACTCTTCTACACATGTCTCTCCATTTGAAGCGATTTATGGTTATGCTCCTCCAATGCAAACTCCTTATTTAGAAGGGGATTCAAGAGTTAAAAAGTTAATAAAACCTTCTTAGATCGAGAGGCAACCCTGAAATTGTTGAAATTTCACATACTTAGAGCCCAAAATCGAATGAAACAACAACATGATAAACATCGAACTGAAGCATCATTTCAAATTGAGGATTGAGTCTTAGTAAAGTTGCAACCTTACCGTCAGTTATCAATTCGGGGAAATCACCACAAGCTGCAAGCCAAATTCTTTGGGCCATACCGAGTATTGGCAAAAATAGGAGAAGTCGCTTATCGTCTGGAGTTACCATCTGATGCTCGAATTCACAATATCTTCCATATTTCGCAGCTCAAGTAGTATAGGGGTACGCCTACTTCAATTGAGGAAATTCCAAAGGTAAAATCTTGTGACCTGACTCCTGAAACGATTCTGGAAGAACGAAATATTGGATCAGGTAAAAACCTAACTAAACAGATGCTAATTAAATGGTAGAATCAAATTAGCGATGAGAATACTTGGGAAGATGAAGATGCTCTGGGTTTACGATATCCCAACTTGCTGCTCGACTGAGGCCAAAAGAGAAGACGTTCAGTTCGATTTCGCCGAGGTCGTCGAAATGCTGGAGGAGTGACTCTTGATACAGACAAAAATCTGAAGGCTGATCCTGTGGAGTAGAAGAAGCCACCTGGAAATTAAAAGTTGCTAAGATTAGGACATCTGTTAATCCAAAATATTAATTAAGTCCTTTATGTTTCTTATGTTTTTCAGCCAATCTGTTAGGTCTTGTCATCACTGTTATTTCCTAACAAATTCTGTTAGAATATTCAGTCCTTCCAGATAAAAGGATCTGATATTCTAAATTGTTTACTTACGTATTTTAGAATTGAAGAGCACTAGTTCAACAACTTTCTTCTCATCTTCTTCTTGGTATCATTTCTTATCTCATCTCCTTCCTTGATCTTCCTTGAAAAACCCTAAATATTCTCTTCGTTGTATCCCGACTAGAGGACTGACTGTTAGCCCGACCGAGGATGACTGAAGGGCCAACCTAGCGTCCGACTGAGGGGTCGACTGAGAAATGAAGAAATGCTAAGAAAGTGAAATTCAACTTTTAGTCAAGGTCAATTTCAAGGTCAAGTCAAAGTAAAAGCATGGATCCAATCAAGGGACCTAACCAGTTACCCGACAGAAGGTCTGACCGAGAGCGACTAGGTCCGACTGAGAGTGACTAGGTCCGACCGAGGATCCAACTAAAAGATGAAATGGATCCTCCTAAAAGCATCCAAACCTTGGGACATGAAGAAGGAGGGGATGACTTGCCTTGAATTCAAAATGGTTAAGTCATAAAGTCAAAACCAAGGAATCCTGAATTCTTATTGCTCATTAAGTTCCATGACACTTTATTTTGGTGATGTATAAAGAGGAGAGTCAATATATTTTCCAAAGACCAAGAGTTTTATCTAATTTGCCACATAGGTTACTTAGAGAAAATATCGTGACTAGGTAAGTTAGTTGTAGATGGGCTTGAGCCTTAGGGGTTTCCTTAGCCTCTACTATAAATACCCCTAGATCACCAAACATTCAAAAACAGAGTTTTAATCATTATCCATGCCCCTAGACTGTCCATATAACTCTACATCATAAACCTAAAGTCGCATCCTTTTCCATTAATATAGAAAACCAAGCTAGGTAAGCTTGGTCCATTAATTAGTTTAATTCTTCTAATTCCACGCTTATTCAACTTATTTAAATACGCTAGGTAAGTTTGATTTAGCTTATATACCGCTTAATTTATTTATTTTTTATATTTATTTTTTATATTTATAATATTATATATGTAAGGTTATATATATATATATATATATTTATTAATTTAATTTTAAATATTAATAAATTATTTATATTAAAATATAATATATTTTAAAATAAATTATATTAATATATTAATTTTTATTAATATATAATTTATTTCAAATATTAATAAATTATTAAAATTAAAAAATAATATATTTTAAATTAAATTATATTAATATATAAATTTTATAAATTTGTATTAATATAAAATTTAAATATATATATATATATATAATTATTATAATTTATTTATATTCATTTTTAAAAAGTAAAATTTAAATATATAACGCAAAATTATATATTTTTAAAATGTTTTTGCTAGTGATTTACAAAATAATAATACTTATATCTATTATCAAACTCTCCATAATTTAAATTTTCTAATTCCCACTTTTATTATTTATATGTATGATAAATTTAACATTTGACTTTATATTTAAGAAGTGGAATTTTATATTTAAATTTATGTTTTATTATTATGATAATAATTTTATATTAAAATAAAAAAAATAGAAATAGATAAAAAAATAATAAATAAAATTATTAGAAATTGATGAAGTTGATAAAAGAGTACGAATAAAATGATTAAAATAATTAAATATATATAAGAAAATGAATAATATTTATATCTATTATCAAATAAATAATAATATTTATATCTATTATCAAACCCTCCATAATTTAAAGTTTCTAATTCCCACTTTCATTGTTTATATATAAAATAAATTTATTATGTGAATTTATATTTGTGCGTAAAAAATGAAGAAGAGATAGAACTATATATTTAAATTTATGCTTTATTATTATTATAACAATTTTATAATATATATATATATATATATATATATATATATAAATATATGGAAGATAGAAATGAAATTAATAAAAGAGTATTGAATAAAATAATTAGAAAAATTAAATATATGAGAAATGAATAAAATGATTTAAAAAATGTGGAATATATGGGAGAGGACGAATAAAAAATATACTTAAAAATGATGTTGGATAAAAACGCATAGATTATAAATTTAAACGATTATGATTGAGATAAAGAAAAAATTGAGTTTACACTTCAAAACAAAAATACTTAACTTATTACACAAATCATAGATCCTAGTGTCTAAACGGCCGGATTAAATGTAGTCATAGTTAGAATATTAATGATTAATATGTAACAAGATGGAGATGGGGTGGGTGTGATTTGTGCTTATAGGCTACACACCAGAAGGCATGTCATTTTGATTTTAATTATATATAAAGAATTAAAATCTATAGAAAAGAATTTTTTTTTGTATATAGAGGTGTACAAGCTACACACTAGTTGACATTGCACTTACACTAATATGAACGGCGGAACCACCGGATACCACCGGATATAAAATATACCTGAATAAAAATGATTTACCCATAAATCAATATAATAAAAGTTGAGTATTAAAATCGACGTTATAAATTTTCAGATTTAGATCTCGAATACTTCGACAATATATGTTTATATGGCCTCATTTTATTGTAGGTTCGTCTAATTTCATCATAATGATTAATATTATGTCGTCACATAAAAATACGCAATTCAAAATCTTGTTCAAGTGTAGTTTCATCAAACTCAATTATTTGAGATTTAGAAAAATAATTCTAAATATTAATCCAAAATGATTATATTTGTTTCGATCGACTAATATATGTTTATATGGCCTCATTTTATTGTAGGTTCGTCTAATTTCATCATAATGATTAATATTATGTCGTCGCATAAAAATACGCAATTCAGAATCTTGTTCAAGTGTAGTTTCATCAAATTCAATTATTTGAGATTTAGAAAAATAATTCTAAATATTAATCCAAAATGATTATATTTGTTTCGATCGACTAATACAATGAATGACTATTAATTATTGGCTTAAAATAGATAAATTATTATTATTTATTCGAACTATTTGAATTCGACAATTAAAAAGTTTTTGAATTTAAAGACTTTTAACATGTAATTATAAAAAACTATCATCGGATATAAAAAAAATATAAAAATGATTCACATAAATACAAATATTATAACAACAATACATATACTAATGATATATAATATATATATATATATAATTGGTGAAAGAATTGAGTAGGAGAGAATGAATTTCAATTAAAGTGTTATAATATAACGTTATATTTTAACATTAAATATTATAGAAGCAAGGAGAGAATGAATTTTATTTTTTAAAATTAAGACAGACATTAATCTTAGAGGCTAAAAGAGTTCTGGTATAAATATTATTTGATTTGAAATAAATTATATAAAGTTATGTACCTATAGTATGTTTTATTATTATATATAATAAATTATATAGGAAAAAAGCTCACTTAGACGTATGTATTTGTACAATTAGCTCACTTAGACATATGTACTAATAAAATGTCATTTAAACGTACATACTATCAAAAATTGGCTCATTTAGCCTCTTTGAGTAAACCATGATTAATTTTTATTGTTTAATTTATATATTTAATAATTAAATATTAATATATTTTCTCTCTCATTCCTTTTCATTTATTACTAATAAATGAACCCTCTATTTTTTTTATCTTTTTTATTATTTCTATATGAACATTTATTATTGATTATTTTAATTTTATTATATATATATATATATATATATATATATATATATATATATATATATATATATATATATATATATATATATATATATATATATATTCATCATTAATTTAACTTTATATTTTTTCTTCTTTCTTATATTCACATAGATCATTAATTATTTTAAAATTGTTTGGTCTAATGATTGAATATAACAATGAAAAATCCTTTCAATAATGAAAATTCTTTCAACAATAAAAATTCTTTAACACAAAAATAAATTAATTAAGAATTAAAAATTGGATAATAATACAAACTCATTCATCAAACTCAAAAGAGTAATAATCAAATATTAGACAAAACAATGCACTTACTACTATAAGTCGTAAATAAAATTAAACAAAAAATTATTAATTTTATTTTTGTTTATATTAAATTAAATAAGAAAAAATTATTCAATAAAATATTACAGTAAAACATAAAATTTATAAATAAGTTGTTAAATATTTTTCAAAAATGAGAATTTAAGCAATATGAGAAATAAAAACTAATAAAAATGGAAGATAACATATAAAAGAGAAATTAATATTAAAATAATAAAAAAATTAAGAATAAAATAAATGACCTGGTTTAATTAATGAAAAAGAAGGAGAGAGAAAATATATTAATATTTAATTAATAAATATATAAATTTAAAAATAAAGTTAACCATGGTTAGTAAAAGAGGCTAATTGAGCCAATTTTTGATAGTACATAGGTTTAAATAATCTTTTATTAGTACATACGTCTAAATGAGCTAGTTGTACAAGTACATACGTCTAAGCGAGCTTTTTTCCAATTATATATAATCTCTATAAAAACACATTTATGCTTAGTTGAGAATTCCCTTTATTCTTTCTCTCTCAACAAAAAATTACACTTTAGTGGGAAGGGATATCCGAGCGGTTTACATGTGGCTCCGCCCTGGACTAATATAAAATAAAATTTTAATTTTAAATAATCTAACATAAGTCAATTATTTCAGTAATTCTAGTAAATATCATAAAAGCTAAGTCATTTATGATAAACTTCAAAATTCTTATTTAATAATAAGTATATTAAAAAAAAGTATATCAAAAATATTCAGTTAAAAAACCTTACAAGATACACATTAGTATAATTAGAAATTTCAAGAATATATATTTAAATCTCCAAAATATTATTAACTTTTAAAATAAATATTAATTTTTTTTAAAAGATATATATTATTAAATATTTAATAAAAAATATACAATTATTTTATTAAGTATTCTAAAATGTTAACAAAAATTAAGTGATTAAAATGTAATAATTATAATGTTAAGTGTGCTTATCCAACTCACTTGGGTTTGTTTTTTTTATAACTCTAGATCTTAATTAAAATTTTTAAAAATAATTATTAATTATTTAATATATATATTATATATATATATATATATATATGAAATTTTAAACATTTGTTTTCTAAATATAATATTTTTGGAAAATCTATATCTCTTAATAATCTAATAAAAATGTGAATTTTAAAATTAAACTTAACATTATTTTACATATCTTATTTCATAATTAACTGCTAATAAAGAGTTCATAATATAGGATAATCTTGTTGTCTCATAACCAAATTTGACAAACTAATTACCTATACCAGATAAGCCTGGACCTCAATCTTTTGAAAGTATTAAATAAATCATAAGTTTAGTTCATATTATTATACAATATTTGAGGTTTATTTATTATCTCAACAATTGAAGAAGTTTTTTTTTTATATTAAAATTAGTATATGATATAAAATTATTTTTAATATTCATATTGAAATATTTATTTCTCCTACTGAGGCTATTACAAATATGTTTGATATAAAATATAAAATTTAGACTCCAAATTTCTTAATTTGGTATAAGATAATAGAAATGTAAACTATTTCTTTATCTTTCTTTTTTACCACGTCACGATTATTAACTTTTGACACGCCACGATTGTGTTAGCGACGTTCTAGAACAAATTATTGCTAAATAGATAGATTATGTTTTGTTTTATATACATAAAATAAATAAAAATAATCTTATTTTCTTTCAAATAAATAATTGTGATCTATATGTGAAATATACTATTTGTACTTTTATTTCTAAGAGTGATAGTAAGAAAAAAAATATAGAGACCCATTAAGTACAATCAAGGTGCAGTAAAAATTGTAATGCTATATTAAATTATGAAGGGGAACAAAATTTGTCAATGTCTAAGTTGTGAAGCTATATATATTCAAAACCGCTTGAAATATATTAAAGATCCTACTGAAACTCATGAAAGGTCTACCAAAGACTCAAGCAAGTACATAGAACCCACAAAAGTTCAACTAAGATCTATTTAAAATGTTTAAGGTTATTTTGAACTTCAATATTAAAGTCCACTTTTATAAATACACAATATAATCAACATATATAGTTGATTATCTATCTCTCTATATAAAGTTTTTTTTAATATTGTTTCATAATCTTCAGAAAATTATTGTTCAACCAATTACTTATTAGGTATTTCTTATTTTTTTAATTTTTCTCTAAAGCAATTTGATATACAAAATAAATATCAATAATTTATGGAATATTCATTTCAACTTGAGGGCACTATGACCTACACTTAATTAATATGAAACATTTTTCAAATTAATTATTTAAATATTTATTTCTCGTAATATTGTCCACACTAATCAAGTCATTATTAAAAAATTACATTGATTCCACAAATCAAGTGGCATGACATGTGCAGTATAATTTTTTATCACCGTCCTTTCAATATATCCACTAAAATATTCAATTACATTTCTTAGTTGTACATGTTTTTTTTTTTAAATTATAAATTACTATTTTATATAAACAACTTCAACAAGAATATAGAACTAGTTTAATATATACTGTATTAGCCTTTAAAGTTTTCAATCGAAACCAAATTTAAGAATTTTAAATTACTTTGTATACTTCTACTATATTAATTAATGTTTTATTTCTTCTTTCTAATCCATCCTAATATGGAATATATCAAAATAATAATATGATTTACATTATTTTATATATAATTTCATATAATTTAACTTATATAATTATATAAATAAAACTTATTTATATATTAATTAATATTTAATAATTATTTTTAAAATTTATGTATTATTATAAATATTTGTATAATTAAAAAATATTAATTGTTTGTATAAAATAAAATATTATTAATAATAATTTTATAAAAAAATATTTTAAATTAAATGATATAATTATAAACTAATTTTAAAATATATATATATATATATATATAAATAAATTGTATTAATTAATAATAGAGAAATGATTAAGTAGGGGAATTTGGTGGGGGAATGACTTGGCATAATTTTATTCGCTGAAAAAATCAAATAATTTCTCTATTTTTTCTCTTTCCTCTCACTTTTACATTTTCAACCAATGAAGGTGATGCCAGTCATTCCCTCACCAAATTCCCTCTCTCTATCACTCTTCTTAATAATAATACCACTAATTTATGTAATTAATTATAAATATTATTTATTAATAATGTTAATTTTATATATGACTATTATTTTTAATTAACATTATTAGTTTTTAAAATAATTATTATATTTAATTATATATGAAATTGTTACACTTAAATTTTTTATAATATAATTTTTGTTTGCAAAGATAAATAACATATAAAAAATTTAAATAAAAATAAGTAAGTAAATATTTATTATTATTATTAAATTATAAAATTAAACCCATTTAAATATAAATAAATTTAAGTTATAATTTATTTTTATTATTTTTATTATATTTTAAAATTAATATTTAGGTATAACTGTTGAGAAATTATTGAGAAAATTTACGAGGGAATGACATCAATATGATATAGTGACACGTAATTCTCTTCCAATATTTTTTCACTATTACTATTGCATTTGCACGAGTAATAGTGAAAAAATATTAGGGTGAAATTTTTATGGGCGGGTCAACCCACAATCCGACCCAAATATCAATTTACTCTCACATATATCCAAATTAACCACAGCTCTCGACCCGGCAATCCGGACACTTTAAAAATTAAGCATCATTATATATATATATATAGATTATATCATATCTACATTCTTATGTAAATTGTTTCACTCTCACATCCCCACCTCTATCCCACTCCTCACTCATCTCTCAAAATTACATATTTATTCCTACTATTTTTATATATTTATATTTCTTATTTTATTTACTTTACTTATTTAACTTTATTATTTTATTTAATTATTATATTTTTCTTATTCATTAAATTTAATTAATTATTTTCTAATATCTTTTATTTTATTTTATTTTATTTATTTAATATTCTTTATATCGGTTCCCAATATTTATTTTTATTTTCTTATTTCTGGTTAAGAATTATTTTTTATTTAAAAAATATGAATTTATTCGTTTTACATTAAATCTTGTTTGTTATAATTTTTTAGTTATAAATAACGATAAATAAAAATATTAATAAAGAACTAAAAATTTTTTTTTTTTAATAAATCTATTTTGGCAAGATACTGATATGATTTGATTAGCCATCCGTGAGAATTTAGGGTCTATGCAAATTTAAATTTTGGGTTCTTTAAATAATAATTTTTTTTATTTTAATAATATAACATGAGATATATATTATATTATAATAAAGAAATAAGAGATTAAAGAGATGATAAAAAATTATATATATATATATATATATTGTATAATATATATTTAATATTAAAGGAGAAAAAAAGGAAAAAAATAAGATTAATAATATAATACTGTTAAATATTAAAAAAAATTGAGATCCTATAAAAGTGGGGCCCTATGCAAAATCATAGATTGTTGCCTTGTTCCAGGAGCCGACCCTAAATTAGCAAAATCAAATATATTTTTATTGAAAACTCACTAAATAACAAATCTGTTTTTTTGTTGATAACTCACAAAAGAATCAAATTTTCTTTTAACATAATGAATAACCACAATTTCGGTTCATTTTCAAATAGTTGGTAATTTGAGAATTATGTTTCTAGTGGGGAGAATGATTATACACCCGAATTTACCACAAATCACAAATCAGGTTAATTATTATCGTTGTTTTAGGCATATTTCTTATTTATTTTGGAAAAAAATAATATCAATTAGAAAAAAACTAATATCAATCTATGAAACTAATTGAGTTCTTACACTACTATTTTATATAGATATTTGAAAGTATAGAAGATATGATAAATTGGGCGAAGACAACTTGTTTGGAAAATGGTATTGTGGTAGTGATTAAAAATTCTGCTAATTTAAAAGGCGAAAAGTTGCCAGAGTGTTATTTAATGTGTGAAAGATGAAGAAAATACAAACTGCCACGGTATTTTGTTGATGGGCAATTCGTAAAAAAAAAATACAGGGACAAAAAAATGTGAATGGACATTCGAGCTACGAGGTATACCAATACTTCCAGAAGGTGTGATATGGCGTTTAAGGATTGTATGTGGTTTTCATAACCATCAATCAACAAAATCTATGTATGGCCATGAGTGCCCGTCTATGTTAAAACCAATGGAGCAACAGTTTGTGCTCGACATAGCCAATAACACTACATCTCGTGAAATTCTTAGTATATTGAAACAAAGAGACCCGTCAAACACTACAGGGATAAAACCATTTACAATGCCATTTTCACAAATAAATTCGCCAAACAGGCCGGCCTAAATCAAGTCCAGCATGTCTTGGAGAAGTTAATTAAAAAAAATTACCTCCATGATTACCGTACAAATCTAGACACCAATGAAATCACAGATAATCTTTAGGTTCACTCTAAAAGTCTGTTACTTTTTGTTAACTGTCCATCCGTATTGATCATTGATGCCACATATAAGACCAATGGGTATCGATCACCACTATTAGAGGTTGTGGGTATCACATCCACAATGTGAACTTACTTGCTTATGTTCGCATATCTAAGCAATGAGAGGGCAGAGCAACTAACATGGGCATTATGTAACATAAAGAAGTGGATGCTTGAAAAGGGGACATCATTGCCATCAGTGTTTGTTTTAGATCGGGATATGGCGCTTATTATGCCATTGAAATATGTTTTCCTATGGCACGTCACATCCTCTATATTTGGCACATAAACTAGTGCGTAATGAAAAAATGCAGGCCTATGCTTGGTCTAAAGTGGAACAAGTTTAATGCATCACGGTACTCGCTCATTATTTCATCCACACAGTGGTCTTACCATCATAAGTGGGAAGTCATGCGCGAGGAGTATAAACGATTCCAAGGTTCCCTAAATTACCTTTGGGAGACATGGTTACACTCTTACAAAGATCGGTTTGTTTCAGCATGGATTGATACATGTATGCACCTAAGGCCACTCAAATGAATGCAACGTCTTGAATGAGAGGACATGGGAGGGGCCGGGGGTTCGCAATACTTTGTCGACCCATGATCACTCTCCCGTTCCACCCATCCGTGATACCTACACTAGGAAATTACCTACGGTTATGCAACGTTATATTTCTCATATTGTTGACGTTGAACCTGACGGTCACTGTGGATTTAGGGCGATAGCCACACTAATCGAGTATGGTGAAGAAGGTTGCTTTCAAGTACGATACGATCTTATGGAGGAGATTCGACAAAATAAGCGTCAATATGATCAGCTTTATCTAGACCGGGAAATGACAGATAATCTATTATTTTTATTAAAATATTTCGGGCAACCGACACCAGAGAGGCATTGGATGGACTCTATTACTTTAGGAATTGTCATCGCATCAAGGTACAACTTTGTACTGCATACATTTGGTGAGAATAATTGGAGTTATTTTACTCACTTGTCATTAAGGTCCTCTCTAGTTCCAGACCAAGAGCGCCAGGAAATAACTATAGCCCATGTTGGCAACACTTCGTGCAAGTTTTTTTACACACTCATTATCCTGTACCACCCTTTCCAATGTGGTGGTGTAATCAGTCATCTTACGAAATTAAAGGATGGGCAACTAGTTGTATAACACGTGCTAATTTGTGGTACGAAATAACGGGTACATGACCTAACATGGTGTAGAATTTGGAGGAAATATTGATTATAATTTGTATTTTTTATTTATTTTGGTGTATTATTTTTCCTATTATTAATTGTACTCTTTTCTAAACATGGTCAAAATACTTAATATTAAAAAATTAAAAGATAAAAAAGATCTAAAGAATATTAAATAAAGAAAGTAAAAAAAATATATATTAAAAATTAATTAATTAATTATATTTAATGATAAGAAAATCTTAATAATTAAATAAAATAAAATAAGTAAAATAAATAAAATAAGAAAAATAAATATATAAAAGTGGTAGGGGTAAATGAGTAATTTTGGTGGATGAGTGGTGAGTGGGGCCGAAAGTGGAGGTGTCAATGGGTGGGAAGAGCACCTCCCCATTCTTATACCTAAATGTTTTGTTAAATTTGAATGTAAAATATATTTTCTAAATACAAATTAAAATTACTATTTAAAATCAAATTGCATGTGTTATTATTTTTCTAATTCCACTATTTCCTATTCAAATTGATTCATTGTTCACTTTTCACTTGCTTTTTACGTTACTTGATAAGGGTATTTAAAATATGAATGATAAAACTAAAATCAATCTATCATATAATATTATAATTAATGTTAATAATATTAGATTAATAACAAGAAGATGTGAATCAAGAAGAATATTAGAATCAATATACAATGTAGACAAATGCCTTTTTAAGTGAATCAAATAAGGGTTGAAATGATGGTAACTGAAAGTATAAATATCAGTTTACAACAATTGTAAATTACACGGGCTTCCATTTGTATGAGCTAAATGTTTAATACTATTTTTTTCTTCCCTTACTTCCTCTTTGCGAAACTCTTTATGTATATGATATTTGGTATAGCTAACATTGAGCAGCTTTATCATTTGATTGGAGTCTAATGGATGAGATCAAATTAGAACTCAATATGGAAAAAACTTCTTATGGAGCAATATATTGACTTAGTTGGATCTGGTTTAAATATATATATTAATAAATTTAATAACATTTGTTTATTCAACTCCAGTTTCGCTATTCAGGTAATCCTTTTTTTATTAGTTAAGATGACTAAAATAGAGTTTATTTAAAACGGTGAACATTTATAAATTTTAAAAAAAAATACTTTTTAAAATCATAAATATTTTAAATTATATATTAATATTATATGATAAACATTAAAATTTTATCCACCCAATTTATAAATTTTAAAATAATTATTTAAAATAATTAAAATTAAGGCCAAATCATGATTAAATAATTAATTGGGTCTAAAGAAATTGAAATAAATAATTTAGGATAAATATTGTATCAATTTTATCCTAAATAAATTATTTATAAAAGCCCTAAAATTTTTTTAAAAAAAAATTGGGAAATATAAATATTAGATATTTAAAATATTTTATATATTTTGTAGGTTCAAAATGGAGCCAAGAGAAATTAAAAACAAAATCAAATTCAAACAAACTCAATGTCCGGAAAAGTGTCGTAATCTGTTGTAGCCGAAATCAAGATAAATTAGTGCAACAGATCACACAACCATCGATTGAGCGCCCATGCTTCATCCAGCGAACAACAGAGCCGTGTAGCTTGCTGCAATGGAAGAGAAGCGCTTCCACATAGTACTAGATTAACTAACGCGTGCATCAACGTTGTTAGCCTATACGCGAACGGAACTCCCATCATAAATGAACGCTGATGGAATGCCTAGGCGTCTGCACTTTAACGACGTCATTTAAGACTCCCTTGGCGCTCAAACACGGAAGAAACAAACGACTTCGTTTCCACTCAGCTTTGTCTTCTTCCTCGTGACGAACGACACGATGAACAAACGTAATCTTTGATTTCTTAAAGATGGAACTCCGACGTTAGTCCACCAAATTGACTGATTCGAAAGATGAAATGCTCACCCTTGCATGAGCTATAACGAGCATGCCCTATAACGATCAACCAGATGAAGAACATACAAAAGTCATTATTAACGTTTTGTCCGAAATTCGACCACTTGATCGATCAACCGACCTTGGCAGGCTATAAATAGCCCCCTAAGCTAGAACGAAGACAAGGATCAGAATACCAAGCCTTCAATCCATTCCAAATGAAATTCGCCATTAAAATTTATAAGCTTTCTTAAAATTTCAAAACTTTGTAAAAGGCAGTAAAACTCAATATGGGTAATCACAAAGTTGTTAAAAGAGTTCAGGAGTGTTCTCAAACTCATTGTAAGGTTTCAATCATATTTTAATTCAACTTATGGATCTAAACTGAAATTTTATATTTTTTTTGAGAAAAACGACTCATCATTTCATTAAAAATTCCCCAAAAGGGAAAAAAACCAAATGAATTTTTGTATTTTTCTAAACAAGCCTAGAAAAATTTAGTCCATAACAGTCTGAAACAAATGAATTACACAACACACAAACAATTGAAAGTGTTTATCTAACTAAACAAAATTCCATTCTCGTGACTTCTTTGAATTTGATTTTTCAGTTCCAGCTTAGTTTCCAGTTTTGCTCAGTAATGGGTACTCGTCTCATCGTTTATAAATTTGTGCTGATGTCGAATATTATATCTTCTCATGTCTCCTCTACACTTCTTCATATTCTCGAGTGCACCCTTGCGTTCCTTTCTCGCCATATGTGGTAAACGATTGTACCAAAGCCTCTTTTGAAAACACTTTACTTGAAACATTTTCCCTTTACTTTGTGTATGACTTCCTTTTTGATCTCTTTACATTCTTTAGGAAGGCTAACCATTTACATGCTTCTGGAAAACTTCTTCCATAGCTTCGATGTGTAAGGACAACAACCAAATAAGTGAACTATTGTTTCTTTATTCCCTTTAGACAACATATAGTTTGGATCCGAAATTTGCATGTACTTCCTAACGCGATCTCTTGTGTTTAGCCTTTCCCAAAATGAAAGTCATATGATGAATTGGTGTCTCGGGATAACCTTTGATGACCAAAACAGATTAGCCCAATTTACTGTTTCCTCATTCTCTCGAATGGTGTTCCACACTTTGCTTAAAATCATGTTCCCATTTTCCTCGACTTTTCATCGATGTACGTCTGTTCTTTTGTGGAATTGGATATTACTAATATGTTCGAGAATAAGCTGCCCCACTGATATTCGTCTAAGGAGCGAATTCCATAGCCCGTCTTTAATTTCTCTGATCTTGGCAGTTAGGTAGTCCCGTCTGATCCTCACGTTTCTGAATTCCTCTTTATTGATTAGCGGTTGGTCCTCATACCAGGGATCATGCCATAACAACGTGTTTTTTCTATCTCCCCAGCTAATATCAAAAAGTTCTGCAATATTATTTAGTAGCTTAAATATTTTCTTTAATGACCATCCCATACCTTTGATTTTTTTGGATGTCCAAACGCTTGCTTTGTGTTTCATAAACCGGGTGTGGACCCACTTGATCCAGAGTGATTCTTGTTTGCTCAGATGACCCATAGGTGCTTATACGTCAACGCTTTATTTCATTCAACACAATTCTTGAGCCCTATGTCGGCTTCTTCCTTTGGTTTGCAATGTGCGTTCCACTTAACCTTCTTCTTACCTCTCATGTTGCTTCCCCAAATAAAGTTTTTCATTAGCGCGTCAAGTTATTTCATTACCTTTTTCGGGAGCACGAGTTGTTGCGACCAGTAACCGATGATTCTCATTACCACGTTTTTGACCAGCTCAATTCTTCCAGTGTATATAAGTTTCTTTGCTGCCCAACTGGAAATTGAGTTCTTCACTTTCTCGATCAGTGGTCTGTAGTGCGAGATTTGGATCTGTTTTGCCGTGAGTGGTATGCCTAAATATCTTGCTGGGAAGTTTCCTTTTGCGATGCCCATAATGTTGTAGATATCTGCTTTCGTTTCCTCATTTACTTCTTTGTAGAATGCCAAAATCTTGTTCTCATTGATAGTAAAACCTGTAACCTCATAAAAAAATATTAGTGCAGCTCTTATAGTTTTTATGAAATCAACTTCAGCATGCGCGAGAATGAACAAATTATCAGCAAAACATAAATGGGTGATTTCCTCCTCCTCACAGAATGGGTGGAAGATATATTGTCGATTCTTTCGGAACGTCGTAAAGACGCTCTAAAAGATCGCTATGATGACAACAAGGTAAGATGATATGGGATCTCCCTACCTCACACCGTTTTCACCCTTGAAGTAGCCTCCATGGATACCATTGACGCTAACTACAAAACGAGAGGTAAAAATGCATTGCATGATCCATTCTATAAAAATCATGGGAAAACCCGATACAACCATAAAGTCCTAATGGCTTCCCATCTAACAAAATCAAAAGTCTTTTTTATATCAATTTTGAAAGTCACTCTCGAAAATATTTTTCTCTTCCCATAACCTTTGAGGAGGTTTTGCATGAGCAGAATATTATGTGAGATAGTACGACCTGTAATGAATGCAGATTGATTTAAACTAACTATTTTACCAATGACATTTTTAAATGGTTCTGAAAGAATTTTTGAAATTATTTTGTAAATGACATTGCAGCATGAAGTCGGTCTGAAATCTTGAACCTTTTCAAGAACTAAGGTTTTGGGTATAAGAAGTGTTCCACTACTTGATCATCTTCCCATTCTTAAAGAATTCCATAACCCCTTCTGTAATATCGTGACCCACAACCGACCAGTTTTCTTTGAAGAATTGAGCATTAAAATCGTTTGGACCTGGGATTTTATTACCGTTAATGCTGAACAGAAACTCTTTTATCGATAATCTGGTATAAGGTGTTCAGATGACTGGGTTACGCTTTTTTTGTACCCATAATTTTTTTATAGAAGTTGATGGAGAGATTTTGTACCCCTTTCTGTCCCTGTACATATTCACCCTCATCATTCTTCAGCCTGTAAATATTATTCCTCAGATTCATAGCCATACATTTCTGATAGAATAAGGCAGTATTCTTGTAACCGAGAGAAAGCCAGTTATGCCTTGATTTCTATTTTAAAAAATTCTCTTCTAATAAGCTCATCTTTCAGAATTTGCCAAGGTCATCTTTTTCTTTCTCGTTAAGTTGCTCATAATTTTCTCCCCCAAGTAACTTGCTTTGAACTTCTTCTTATCAAACTTTTTTAGTTGGATTTTTAGAAGTCTGAGCTTTTCTAAGACTTTAAATATGTTTGATCCCTCCACATTTTCGGCCCACACTTTACCCAGTATATCTTTGAAATTATTACTCTCCATCCAGAAATTAAAGAACTTGAAAGGTCTTTTGAACCACTCCTCCTTCTCCCAAAAGAGTTTGATAGGGCTGTGATCCGAGATTCCAGATTCAAAATGTGTAGTTGGCTTCTCGGGAATTGAGAAATGCACTTCTAGTTGACAATAATTCTATCAATTCTGCTTTTCCAAATATGTCCATCTCCTCGAGTTGATGACCATGTAAAGAAGTTCCCTGAGTTGGTTGGTTCGATGCATCCTATGTCTCTAATGCAATCGTTGAAGTCAATCATAACTTGGGTAATATCAAACTCCGAGTTTCAGTCAATTTCACTTCTCGTAGCATTAAAATCAACAAGGACAACCCACGGTTTATTGCCATCAATCCAGTATCTAAGACAACTCTAGAGTAGTCTTCTCTCGGTAGTAGAATTGCTACCATAGACGATAACAAGTTTGAAATCCATCCTAGTGATTTTTTCCTTAACCCCAACCAGTATTGTTTGATCATTGGAGAAAAGCGACTTAACTTCGGCAACCATTGGATCCCAGCCAACCTAGATTCTTCCAGTTCTCGAGTTCAGATTATGAATGAGTTCCCAGCTGCTATCAACACACAACATGCAAACCTTATCAACATTATTGCTTTTGACTTTTGTTTCCAAAATTCCCATGATTGTAACCTTCTGATTCTCAATAATCCTCTTAATTTCTTTTCATTTGAGAGGATCATTAAGACATATTATTTTTTATGTTATGATATTCGTGAATGGATAGAGGGGTTTGGTTCCTGTATTTCAAGATTGTCTTGCACTACACAATATGTCTCATCATCATTGAAGTCGTATGCGTCATTGTCCTCATTGTCTTCATTGGCTACATATTGTGTTCTCTGAAATTCATACTCATCAATGATTGGATATGCTGCATCTAGATCAACTTCACTAATGCCAGTAGCCCCTTCTTTTTGTTCTTGAGTGTCCGCATGTTCTCTTCTGTTTGGCCTTTTTTAACTTTGGACTTCCTCACTAGATTCTTGAGCAGTTCCTATTTTGATTTGACCCACTTCGGAGCTGAAGATTTTTACTTCAATACCTCTCTTGTTTAGGTTCAATTTTGGATTTTTAAATTCTCTGAAACCAAGTATTTCTAGGTCACGTTCAATAGATTCAACAAGAAATTCGACGTTTTTGAGCCTTGGATTTTCTTGGTCATAGTCCAAAAAAGTAGCCTCAGGTCGAATACTTCCTTGTTCATTCCTGATTCTTAATATATTCTGATATATATTTTTCTCCTTACTTGTATTTCTAGTAACGTAAGGGTTGGACCCATGGCCTAGAGGTATGGCTTTGTTAGAACCTTGAAACATTAAGTCTTGACCTTTGATTATATCATCTTTAGCACCTTGTTGTAGCTTTTGGTTTTCTTGGTCAAGACTTGACTTACTTGCTTCATAGGGACCCAAAACTCCACGGTCCTGACCCACTTTTTGAGGGTTCATGATTCCTCGGTCCAGATTATGATTCCATTGGTCCTGACCTGCAATTTGAGAGATTTTTCCAGCTATGGTTCTACTTTCCCCGGTCGCTTCTGGATTGAGGTTCTTGGTTTTCTTTATTAGGGTTGATTTTACTCTTCTCTTGGGATTCACGATTTTTATAACATTGATTGATCTTTCCCGCATAGTTTTGACTAGTACTTTCGGTTATCTCTTCCCGGGACCGATGTTAACAATGTTCTATTAGTTCGGACCGGGTTTTGGAGTGCTGCACAGTTCGGATCAATAGTTTTGGTACCCTGATTAATCCTTTATCAGCTTTAATGTTCCCAATACCTTCCCTAACATGACCCACAGATGAACTTTGTTCCTGAACCAGACCCTGATGCATACCTATACTATTATTCTGATCCAGACCCTCAATACTCTCAGCCAGATGTTGATCTTGACCCATTGTTAGACCATGATTCTGACCCTTAGCCTGGTGCTGATCTTGACCCATTACTGGCGCTTAATTATGATCTAGACCCTCAATTCTTTTAACTTTGTGTTGATCATGACCCTTAATTCCAATATTCATATAGTGATTATTACCATGATTTTGGTTCTCAGCATTCTTCTTGACCCTAACCCATTTCATATTTTTTGTGATTTTCCTTTTGACCCTAATCTAGCCTTTATCTTTGTTCTGCTCTTTATTTCCAGCTTTGTTCTGCTCTTTATTTCCAGCTTTGTAACCTTCTGCCTGTATAACTTCTTTAACTTCAGTCTGAGACTGATTTCCTTTATTGACAATTTCTGTTTGGTCTCGGTTCGTTTTATGATTATCTATAGGAATGTTAACATTGGCAAATGCTTCTTGTACTTTTCCAGTTCTCATGTTTTGCTTACCCTTGCTAGTATCTTGTTCAATTTTTTTAGATACATGATTGCTTGGATTGACATTTCGAGAATTATTTGCAGGGAATTTATTTGTTGAGTGAGTGAATGTATTGAAATTCACACACCTATTCGAACTCCATTCGTACCTTTTACCAATTTTAAATATATTTCTTAGCCTATCCTTAAGCTCCAGCTTCAACGGGAGATAGCTGCTTGGGTGAATCTCAACGCTTACCCTGAAAAAAGAGGCTCCTTCATAGACTTCCATAACTTGATCAAACATCGGCGGCTTGCCTATTATGCTAGAGATATAGGCAAGGTCGATCGAATTACACAAATGTGGAGGGATGTTCTTTAGATTGACCCATATCTGCTCAAGCTCAGGAGGTCTGTGATTAGTGTTTAACTCCTCACTCTATTTTTATAGTCTAAAGCGTTGTCCCTTAATAAAAGTGTATTCGCTTTCGATGATTGGCTTGATTTCGCTTCCGTTTCTGAAAGATAGAAAGTAGAATCTGTGGTCGTTAAGTAATTCTTTCAAGTCTAGAACCTTCCCATTGATTCATAAGGGTTTTCTTCACGGCTGGATAAGGAATTTTTATGTTGCCCATAAAGTACCCAACAATAACAGAATCCCAAGCTTTCACGCATTTTTCTTTAATCTCCGGAGGTAATTCAAATCTATATGGATGATCAAGGGTGATAACTCTTGGGAACATAATATCTATACAGAACTTTCCCTTCTCTAGATTAGGTGCATCCACGCTTTATTTGAATTATTTCTAATAGTATACATTATCGTTTTGTTGCACTTTGAGACCTCCTTCATAGTATTAACCGACCACTCATCATATTGATCTTTGTTGAATTTATTACAGTATTCTTGATAGTGATTATTGAACTGGATGTTCAATTGATCACTTGATCAAATTTTATTTTTCAGTTGAACTAGTTTTATGTACTGTTTGATTGTTCAATTTCTTGATTGGAAAATAATCCTGAGATTATTTACAAGATTTATGTCGAAACTAATTTGAATCAATCGATCCAAATTAAAAGTACCCAAAGTTGATTTTTAAAATTTTTAAAATCAGGTTTCAGTTCTTGAGAGTGACCCAAAAACCTTGTAAATACATTTCTAAGGATAAAGAGTTTGTCTAGACCAATTTTAAGCAATTCCGATCATGCTTGTTAAAAAAACAATTTTTTAAATAAAAATTTCAGTTCTTGAATTGGTTAAGATGAATAGCCAATGTTCATGTTTTGGTTTCATTCAATCATATAAGGTATAAAGAAGCTAATGGAATGCTCATTACACTATATTAAACCTTTCAAATCAAAAACATGTTTTTTACTTAAGAAATTGTTTGTACAAACGGAACATCATCCCGATCGAATGATAGAACGGTCTGATGTTATAAATGATCATCGGGATTAGACGTAGCTCCCCATGCCTTTGGATCGAAGGATTAAGGCCTAGTCAAAAACATCAAAGTAACAGTTTGATGTTCTTGACATCCGACCTAGGGTTGACCTGGGTTCGATTATCAATCGAGAAAATTGACCCCCCCATGAACCCGACTAGAAACATCACACTGACCGAGGGAATTTTAGCATGGTCTTAATTTTCAACCGAGAAAATAAGTTCGACATTTATTTTGACCGAGGATTTCTAGTCCCGACCGAGAGCTCCCCAAACTTCGACTAGGGGCTTCTCGTATCCAATCGAAGATTTTTACCCTTACCGAGAGATCCCCACACCTCGACCAAGAGCTTTCCACATATGACCGAGGATTTCTACCCCGGCCGAGAGCTCCCCACACCTCGACCGAGAGCTTCCCACATCCGACCGAGGATTTCTATCCCTAACCAAGAGCTCCCCGCACCTCGACTGAGAGCTTCCTGCATCTGACTAAAGATTTCTAGCCCCAACCGAAATATCCCCGCACCTTAATTATGAGCTCTCTGCACATAGAACGAGAGTTTCTTACACCAGAATGAGGGGTCTTAGCCTCGACCGAGGATCCCCACACCTCGACCGAGAGTTCCGCACTTAAGACTGAGGTTTTTACCCCGCAACTAAGGGATTGACACCCTCGACCGAGAGGACCGATCCTAGTGTCCGTTTGGTTGGGATTTTAAAATATTAAAATTGTTTTTCTAATTTAGAAGCCCCAAACCCTTTTCTAAAATAAAAAAAATAGAAAACAACTTCAAAATATTTTCACAAAAACATATTTTGATAAAGGCTCGTATGAAATTTAATTTTAAATTCTTGTACCTCAAATTGATATTTTACAGGTATTTTTACTCAACAATCGTCGACCTCAGTCGCAGATACCAATATTTAAATATTGTTCTATAATTATTAATGCAAGAAAAATATGTGCATTTTTAGGATCGGAAGAATAATTGGTTAAATAAAACGTAATGAAACTGCATTTTAAAAAGCCAAGATTTTATACAGTAAAGACTATTCTTTAATGGGTATGGAGGATATAGTATGAATACGCTTTCCTAAGTATCACCAAATACTGAACTTAAAAGAATCTAGTCAATTATACATTTATATACGTATACAAAACATTTTAGTGATTTTAAAATTAAAATTCAATTGACGACTCTTTCATCAAGATAAATAATCTTTTAAATTAATTATTTTTAATTAATTTAAATACAGATTTATCTAATCAAATAATGACTTGATTATTTTAAATATAAAAGATTATTTAAATTTGATCATAAAATTAATTATTATCATAATTAATTTTAAAAATGTTAAAACATATTCTTCAAATATTTTAAAATAATATTTTATTAAAAATATTCTTAACACACAAATCGAAGTTAAAATTTCTCGAACCTCAAGCTTTTCCGGGGTTATATATATAATTAAATATAAAATTAATTTAAAAAACAATAATAAATAGAATGGCACTAAAATAAATTATTACATGAATTTATTTATAATTAATATATATATATAAATTTACTTTATTTATGTAAAATAAAAAAAAAGTTTTAAATATTAAGATTATAAATTTAAAATTGTAAACTTTAATTAATTTTTAAATTTATCTAAAATCAGAATCGTTAAGCATTTTTAAAATCGTAAAAACTTATAAATTTTAAGAACTAAATTAATCAGTCCAGATCCTCTGTAAAATTCTATTTATTTAAATAAAAGTGAAACAAACACAAATGAGTGATTGATTAATGTAAATACCTACCGAAGTTTGCTTCACTAGGTAGCACTTGCTTAACTAGGTAGCGTTTGATTCACTCCTATCAGTGTTGTAAATACCTAGTGAAGAAAACTCGCGCTTGTATCACTCATTTCAGCGCTGTAAATACCTAGTGAAGCAAGTTGTTTCACTAGTTGGCGCTTGTTCCACTTCTATCAGCGATGTAAATAACTAGTTAAACAAGCTTCACTAGGTAACGCTTGTTCCACTCCTTTCAGGCTGTAAATACCTAGTGAAACAAGCTTCACTAGGTATCACTTGTTTCATCTTTTTTATTCTTTGGTATGGTTTATATGAAGGTATAAATATTTTTACATTAACATATTAATGTTTTTACATTAATGTGTTAGTGGTTTTACATTAACGTTTATATATATATATATAATATAATTATATATTTACATTATATTTATAGTGATGAAGCTGAGTGAAGTGAAATAAGTTTTACTGAATAGCGATTCTTGATGTAAAATGTTCACTTTCTTCCTTTGCGTTGCGTTTCTCAGCCTTGATTTTGAATGAAGCTGATTTAATAATAAAATAATAACGCTGCATTTTGATTAGTTTGGAAAAGAAAACACCATAATCGATAACAAATGATCTGAACTAGCAATAGTGCGACTAGAATCCAGCGCTATGGTGACCAACACAAAAAAGTAATAAAAAATTGTCATCAAAATTGAATAAGTTGAAAATAAAGGCTAGTTTGAAAACGTCTAAATTCGGAGCTAGATATGGGCTTGGACAAAAAAAATTATTTAATAACTTTTTAAATATTTTATTTGAATTTTAATTTAGATGAAATACTTTCTTAAATATATTTTAACTAGGTATATATATTAAATAGTTAGTTAAAACTTATATTCACTTTCAGTTACATGTCAAAATTGGATTAGTTTGCAATAAAAATATGATTTAAATTTTGAATTACTTATTTATTCTTTTAATTTCATTTATAAAATTTTTTTTTTAAAAAATATTAAACATTTTAATCAGTATAAATAATAATTAGTTTCATATTATATTGATACACTTACAAAATTATTTTATTGGTTTAAAATTTTACCAAATTATAAATTTTACAGATTAATTAAGTGGTTAATGTGACCCAGAAATTTTTGTCTCGGAAAAAGTTTGAGATTCGAGAAATTTTAACATTTATTTATAGGTTAGAAATTTTTTTAAATAAAACATTATTTTAAAATTTTTAGAAATATGTCCTGAAATTTTTGAAATTAATTACGAAAATAATTAATTTGTGATCAAATTTCAAATAATTTTTTAGATTTGAAATAATTAAATTAAAATTTGATTTTTAGAAATTTATATTTGAATTAATTAAAAATAATTAATTTCAAAAGATTGTTCATTTAATAGAGAATCGTGAATTGATTTTTAGTTTTAAAATCAATAAAAGTATACGTATATAAACATATTTTTAACAAGAGTTTCTTTTTGGTTCGTAGTTTGGTGATATTTGAGAAAGATGTTTTGCGCTATATTACATGTATCTGTTGAAAACGGTTTCTACCTTATAAAATTTTGGCTTTTAAAAAATTTATTGTACAACGTTTTATTTTAATCAATAATTTTTCCTTTTCTAGACATGCACAGATTTTTATGTATTTAAAAACTGTAACAGCAATATTTAAATTCTATTTAAATTCTGATACTTGTAGCTGATGACGATTAAAGAGGATTGTACCTGAAGAATAACAGTTTTAAAGGCATTAGGGTTTAAAAATAAATTTCAAACGAGCATTTATCAAAATATTTTTTTATGAAAATATTTTTAACATATTTTGAAATCATTTTCTATTTATTTGGATTTTTAGAAAATGGTTTAGGGTTTCAAAATTAAAAAATGAAATATTAAAGATGAAATCCAACAGGTCCTAGGACCGGTGTCCTTGGTCCTAGATGCGATTTCCATCGGTCGGGGCTAAAAACCCTTAGTCATGGGTTCAAACCTCTCGGTCGAGGTGCGAGGATGCTCGGTCGGGTGCCGGAGTCCTCGGTTGAGGTGTTGAGGTTCCTTAGTCGGTTGCGAGATTCTTGATCAGGTGCGGGAATCCTCGGTCGATTATGGGAATTCTTGGTCAGACCTCCTCGATCGAGGTTCGAAGATTCTCGGTCAGTGTGCTGAAATCCTCAGTCGGATCCTATTGGTCGAGGTTCAAAGATTCTTGGTCGGGGTGATGAAATCCTCGGTCAAGGCTAAACCTGGGCTAGTTTTCTCGGTCCTCAAGAACATCAAAACTGTAGGTTTTGAAGATTTCGTTTAGGGCCTGGATCCTTTAATCCTAAGGTATGAGAAGCTTCACAAAGTTCCCAAGATCATTTTGATCATCATCCTGGTGTGTCATTCAATCGGGAAGAGGTTCCATTTAAACCAAACAGTTTTATGGCCAAAAATGGTTTTATGGTTTTTGGGTTTTATTGAAGCGTAATGAGCTTATCAATAGCTTTCTTATTCTTCATATGGTTGAATAAAACCAAAACACTTACGGTTCATTTTGACCAATTCAAGAAATAAAATTTTCATTTTTGTGAAAATTTTGGTTTTTGATCAAACATTATTAGGATGATTTGGAACTGTTCCAAATAGGTTCCCAACATTATTAGAAACATGTTGGGATGCTACTCTTGAGCAACAACACAAGAACATAAAACTCGATTTTGAAATTTTCAAATTTAAATTTAGGGGTTTATGATTTTGATTGATTGATTAGGTCTGTCTTCAACAAAAATCTTATAAATGATCCTAGGATCGTTTTATTTAAGAAATCCAACAACCAAGCAATATATGAAACTTTGAAAACCGAAATATAAATATTTCAATTTCAAACTAATAGAATGAATTAGAGCGTGATTAGAAGGTTACTTGGAATTGGAGAACACTCCTTAACTCTTAGGGAAGCTTTCTAAACGCCTAAATCAGAGCCTTAAGGCCTTGCCCAAAAATTCACAAATTCCATAAAGCTTGAAGCTTTAATGGCGGATATTTTTCAGAGCTTGATTGAGGGATTGAGAGTGGATCTTTGACCTTCGATTTGCTCAAAATGGTCTACTTATAGCCTCCCGAACTCGGTTTGTGAAGCAAATGGATCGGGATAAGTCAAATAGCCATTGATGGCATTTTGGCTGTTCTCTGTCCAATTACTAATATATGCAGCAATGATGTGCCTAAGTATAGGGGAAATGATCACTAGAGTAGCATGATCATTTCACCTTTTGAAAGAAGTTAATAGGTGAAAAAACAACAAAGTTCATCTTTGAAAATTCAAAGATGGTTGTTGTTCTTATTTGCTCGTCATTGCGAGGAAGACGAAGACACGTGGCAAAACATCATTGTTTCAGGCGTAATGTCGAACATGGGACGCTCCGTTGGCGTTTCATCCGAGTTCCGTCCGCGATTGGGCGTTTTGTCGTGTTTCGGCTAACGGTGCTGAGACGTCCATTTGCTGATCAGGTGTTGCGCAAAAACACTCTTCTTCCGTTGCAACGGGCTACGTGGATGGCTCTGTTAGATGAAAATTCAGCGTTCATCGGATGGTTGTGGTTCCTACTGTAGTGGTTCTTTAGATTTTGGCGACACAAGATTACACTCCATTTTTCAACTTAAAATATTTTTTAAAATTAATTGTTTTTTACCTTTTGAGTTTGTTTTCAGTCTTAAAAGTATATAAAATATTTTTATTAAATATGACATATATTTTGTTAATTTAATTTATTTTTATATTTTTATATTTAATAAATATTTATTTAGGATAAAATGGATACAACATTTATCCTAAATTATTTATTTTAATCCCTTGATTTTTCTAAAATTATTTTGAGATAAAATGAGTACAAAATTTAATCCAAATTATTATTTATTTTGTCATTACCTTTAATTAATTAAGATTTAATTATCAAAATAATTAATCTAATTAATTATTTAATCATGTTTTTTAGACTTGGTTTTAATTATTTTAATTTTATTTATTTAAAATAATATTTTTTTAAAATTTATAAATTGTGTATATAAATTATAGTGTTTAAAGAGAAGATTTTAAAATGATTAGAATTAAATTTAATTTTTTACTTTAAATATTTGGTGAAAATCAGCATCATATAATTTAAAATAAAAAGTCAAAGATTTTAAGTAAAAAGTGAATAAAAAAATAATATTTTAATAAAATTGTAGATTATAGTAATATAAGTCAAATTAAGATATTACCAAAAGTAAATAAAGAAAAAATATAATATAATAATTTAAGATGAAAGATGTTTAAATACTTGAATATTACCTAATAATAAATTTTTTAATATAAATATTTTGATATGAAAAAATTCAAACTTTTATAAAATAATAAAAATAGCCTCTTAGTTAAATTAACTAATTTTATCCAAAGCATAATAAATACTAGGATATTACAATTTCTACTATTCAACATTGTACCATCTATCATACATTGCAAACTTCACTCTCTAAATGGAGCTCCCATTGCCAACAATTTTTTTCTATTGTGCTTTCTCTAGTTTTCTTTTCATGGTACTGAAATATTGCAAGAAACTCATATCAGAAACTCAAAAACTCCCCCCACATCCATGGAAGCTTCCTCTAATAGGAAACTTGCATCAATTGGCCGGCTCATTGCCTCACCATTCACTGAGTAATTTAGCTCAAAAATACGGTCCCGTGATGCATTTACAGCTTGGAGAGGTATCTACTTTGGTTATTTCTTCAAGTGAGGCAGCAAAAGAGATTATGAAGACCCATGATGTAACCTTTGCAGACCGACCAAAGCTTCTTAGCCCAGAAATCTTAACATATGGTTGCACCGATATTGCCTTTGCTCCTTACGGTGAATATTGGAGGCAGTTACGCAAGATTTGCACGTTGGAGCTTTTGAGCACAAGGAGAGTTCAATCTTTTAGATCTGTTCGAGAGGAAGGGGTGTATGATCTTGTGGATTACATCCGTTCTTCACAAGGCCTTTTTCCCATTAATCTCACCAAGAAAATATTTTCTTTAACCAATGATGTAGTTTGCAAGACTGCTTTAGGAATGAAATTTAATGATCAAGAAAAACTCTTGTTGGCCCTTCAAGAGGCCACTGAGCTAGTAGGAGGGTTTGCTTTACCCGATATGTTCCCATCTCTTAAGTTCCTTCATTCCATTAATGGAGTGAAGCCCACATTGATGAAAGCACATCAAAGTGTTGATAGAATCTTGCATGATATTGTTGTTCATCATCAACTGAAAAGGGAAACAACTAAGGAACATAAAGACGCGGGTGTTGATCAAGAGGATCTTGTTGATGTTCTTTTGCGTCTTCAGAATAGTGGAGATCTCTCGTTTCCCATCACAGTCAACAACATTAAAGCTGTACTTCAGGTATGTATATTCAGATATTACACATGTAAGAGTTGTATTGAGTTTATATCAAGAATTTATTTTATTATTTACTAAATATTTGTGTATTCAAATATCTTAAAACTTATAACAGACATTTTCCACTAGGTTCGATTCTTTTCAGTTACATTTTTTCAATTTAAATTTGTTTCTTACATTAAATTCAAGGCACTCGTATATATATTTTTACATTATATTTAAATCCTCTTACTCTAAATTGTAACTTTGTGTTCTTGAGTATTTAAGATGAAACTTAAAATAAGAGCTGGTTGGGTTTGTATTTATTGAAATAAATTTGATTTATTTAATAAAATATTTAATGAAGGTGATTTTGAGGATGTAAATATTTTTTTAATAAAAAAATATAAAAAATAATAATATATAATAATAAAATATATAGTATTTTAATATTTTGATTAATAATGAATTGAATAGTGATGATAGATGATAGAATACATGTTGGATTATAATTAAATATATAAAAAAATATAACAAGCTCTAAATAAAGTCATATCATTAATTATTGAATTTGTTGTCCACTAGGATATTTTTATTGCAGGAACAGAAACTTCATCATCCACTGTGGAATGGGCAATGACTGAATTGATGAGAAACCCTAGGGTAATGATGAAGACACAAGTTGAGGTGAGGAAACTTATGAAAGGAAAATCCAAAATCAACGAAAGTAATATTGAAGAACTTAGTTACCTAAAAGCTGTTATCAAGGAGACACTAAGATTGCACCCACCCATACCACTTCTACTTCCTAGAGAAGCTAGGGAAAATGTTAAGATTTTTGGCTATGACATACCTAAGAAGACTAGAGTAATAGTTAACTCATGGGCGATCATGAGAGACCCAGATCACTGGAAGGATCCGGAAGAGTTTAAGCCAGAGAGGTTTGAGTCTAATGAATCTTATGGAGATATGAAGGGGACAGATTTTAGGTACATACCATTTGGGGCAGGTAGAAGGATGTGTCCTGGTTTGACATTTGGTAACGCTAGTGTGGAATTGCCGCTTGCTGCATTGCTTTATCATTTTGATTGGAGTCTAGCTGATGGGTTCAAACCTGAAGATATCAATATGGAAGAAACCTTTGGAGCATCTGCCAGAAAAAAAGAGAATCTCTCCTTGATTGCTCAATCTTTTCTTCCTTAGTTCATGGCTAACATTGTGTTGGATTTAATATGTGTTAATGAATTCAATAAAACAGTATCTGAGTATTATCCCAATGAAAGAGATGTATCAGCTTAACTAAAGGAATCTATTCAAATAAAGTATAAGGGTTTCAATTCAATATGTATGGAAGTGCAGAACATGGTATTTATTATTTTAGGATGCACAAATATGTTTTAAGTCTTCTAGAATTCAATAATATGGAAACATTTAAGTTTTGATACCCAAAATTTCAATATCAAATACAAAATCTCCACAAATCCAAAATTTGAAATTCCATTCCTAGGTGTGAATGTGAGTCTAAGCATTTATTGTTATAAAATTGAAAGTTATTGGTCTTTATCGTCTTTTATGCAATTAGGACTTATTTAATCATTAATGGGTTTACGTTTGTATGTATAAGGAGTTTAGGGTTTCTAGGTTAATTTACTCCTTTAAAAGGGTTGTTTGCAAAGGTTGATATATAATACTTAAGACTATATGTTCTTTCTTTTTTTACTTATTTACCTTTCTTCATCATTGTTCTTATAAAATTCGATAATCAAAACAAACATTTAGTATCAGAGTCTATCTGAAGAACATGTCGTCAAAATCAACTAGAGATGCGACGGCAATAAAGATCGGAAGAGAATGGAACGTGATACTCTCATATCCATTACTTACAAAGAGTAACTACTTGGTGTGGGCTTTGAAGATGCGGGTAAACTTACAAGCACAAGAAGTGGGGAAGACGTGATATTCAACGAGGTCAACAAACGGAAGGATAAAATGGTTTTTGCCGCCATCTATCAAGCGCTCCTTGAGGATCCTTCTCTTTGTGACCGAGAAGGATTCCGCCAAGCAAGTGTGGGAGACCCTAAAGACGATGTTGGATTGGAGAGAGTCTAGGAGGAAAATGTGAAAACCTTGAAGACACACTTCGAAGAGATTCACGTGAAGAATGGGGAGTTAGTGGATAAAAATGTGTTTCCCGAAGATGAGGAGACAAACCTTGAAGAGTTGGTGCAAGAATCGTCCACGGAAGAACTAGAGGTCGTGTTGCTCAATGAAGAGAAAGTCATGAAGAACTTCCTCGTAAGTGGCGATGAGTATAATCACACCGACGTGTGAAACCTTGACAATGGAGCAAACAACCATATGACAAGTCATTGAGAGAAGTTCAATGAGCTCGATGAGAAGATCACCAGAAATGTGAAGTTCGAGGATGGAAGTAAGGCGCAAATGTTTCTTGATCCAACTTGTGGGAAAATCTTTGTGAGTAGAGATGTTGTGTTCAAAGATCAAGAGAAGTGGGAGTGGTGCAACGACAACAACGAGCTCGTACAAAATTTCATGAAGTTCGGAATCCTATGATATGTTTATGAGGATGCACCATTATTAGAGTTGGATCATGATGAATTGTTGTTGCTCACCACCGACGAGACAAAAACAATTCATCACGATCCATCTCTACCAGTGGTGCCTCCACATAGACATCTCATAAGATTCTGAACTTCACTAAATTTTGTACGAGCTCGTTATAACCATTGCTCAACTTGGTATCAGAGCAAGTGGTGAAATGACAACAACAAACTTGTACAAATTTCCGTGGAATTAGGAATCATACGCGATGTCTATGTAGAGGCGCCACTAATAAAGATGGATCGTGTTGAATTGTTGTTCCTCACCACCGATGAGCAAACAACATATCACGAGGCGGCAACCGAAGACCTGTGATATAAGTCCATAAAGAAAGAGCTCGAATCCATAAGGAAAAATAAGATATGGGAGCTCATCGACTAACCACTGGTCACAAGACCATCGAGTTAAAGTGGGTTTTCAAGTTGAAAAGAGACATTAAAGGAAAATTCCTCAAACAAAAATTGAGATTGGCAGCGAAAGACTACGTATAGAAGCAAGATGTTGACTTTGAGGAGACCTTTGCACCGGTGGAGAAACTTGACACAGTCAGACTAATTATTGTCATTGCAGATTAGTGTGGATGAGAGATCTACCAATTGCATGTTAAACCAACATTTATTAATGATGACATCGAAGAAGAAGTCTACGTCGCTCAACCTGAAGGCTTCATCATTAAAAATAAAGAGCACAAGGTGTACAAGTATACAAGACTCACTACAGACTTCGTCAAGCACCAAGGGCGTGGAACACTTGCCTCAACAAGAGAATGATGAGTCTTGGCTTCGTGAAATTTTCTCAAGAGCAAGCTGTGTACACAAGAAATCATAGAAAAGAAGTACTCATCGTTGGCATATATATCAACGACTTGGTCGTGATAGGATAAAGTATCAAGGGCGTTGAGGAGTTCAAAAAGTAGACGATGAATGAGTTCGAGATGAGTGATCTTGGGCTATTGTCGTACTACCTTGGTATTGAAGTGGACTAGAAGAAAGATAGCATCGAGATCAAGTGGGAAACTTATGCGAAGAGGGAGTTGAAACAGTTCACAATGGAGGATTGCAACCTAAGAAAGTATCTGATGGAAGAAAAGTTGTAGCTTGGAAAGGATTTGGAAGGAATCTTAGTGGATCCGAAGGAGTATATGTGTATCATCGGGTGTCTTAGGTACTTGACGCACACTTGACCCGATATCTCTTATGTACTAGGCATAATGAGTAGATCCATGGAGCAACCTACCACTCTACACCAACAGGCAGTAAAGCATATTCTTCGTTACGTGAAGGGAACAATGAGCTATGAGATTTAGTTAAGAAAAGGATGAGAAGTTAAAGAACTCGTTCTTTGCAGGTGTCATAGATGATAGAAAAAATACCAGAGGGATGGTGTTTTATCTCAACGGGAATTTGATCACCTAGCAATCTCAAAAGTATCGAACTATTGCTTTATCTTCATGTGAGGCAGAGTTTATGGCAGCTACTGTAGCGTCCTGTCACGGACTTTGGCTGAGAAACTTGTTGAGCGAGGTGCTTGGATACGAGCCGAGGCCGGTAACCCTCTATGCCGACAATAAGTCTGCATTAGTATTAATAAAAAACCCGGTGTTTCATGGCCACATCGACACTCGATTCCACTTCATCCGTGAATGTATAGAGAACTTATATATCAACATAGAGTTCGTAAGCACTAGAGAGAAACGTTCGGACATTCTCTCCAAGGTGCTAGAATGAGTCAAATTCATGAAGATGTGAGAGCTGCTCGGTGTGAAGAATCTCGAACCAAATCAAGCTTATGGAGGGGATTGTGAGTTTAAGCATTTGATTGTCAACAAATTTAAAGTTATTGGTCTTTATTGTCTTTTATGCAATTAGGACTTATTTAATTACAAATGAGTTTGGGCTTGTATGTATAAGTAGTTTATGGTATATAAGATAGTATACTTATTTAAAAGGGTTGTTTGCAAATTTTGATATACAACATTTAAGACTCTTAAAACATTTCTTCTTCTACATAATATCATTGTTTTTCTTAGTTTTTTCTTATTTTCCTTTCTTCATCATTGTTCATAGACATCCTTGAAAATCTCACACAACCTATGAGTTTTTTACATCATCTTCTACCTCCAATTTGTTTCAATTCCAATCGAAATTCCCAAAAATTTGATTTTCTAAATTGCTATCTTCTTTGTTTCTCATCCATTTGGTATGATATTTTTAATTTGTTCTAGCTCAAAACATTTACAAGTTTTCGAACGATAAGAATTTATCTCCAAAAAACTGATGGAAGAATAACTACATTTTAGTCCCTAAATTCTTTCGAATTTTGAAATTAAGTCAATGTGTTAAACATATCCATTTATAACTATTTTTGAGCAATTTTGGCTAGAAATTCTAAACAAATTGATTTATTAAAAACATATGGTTTTCCATATACATGAAATTAAGAAATTATTTGAACTATCCAATTATGTTTTAATCATATTTAGCTTGATTTCAAGTAAAGTTAGGGTTACTTAATCATTTCATTATCAATTTGAAATGCATGCTTGTTATAACTTTTTCAGTAAACGCATTTAAAAATATTTCGGAGAATTGTTCTTTTACATATAGAAAACATATACCGGATATATTTTGATTGCAGTACTAAGTAGGTCCACCTTTAGTAGCCCGATTGAACGACACTATAGGCCGAGAAAAAGTTCACAACTTATAGAATTTCAGGCTTACAAATTAACTACATTTAAAGAATAACCACACCTTCTCCAACCCTAATTGTTTTTCATGGGCTATAAACCTTAAGCCTCAATGATCGTGGATGGAGACTTGAAGAAAGAGCCCATTACGTGTGCTTCCATGTCAAATAGGCTTCAAAGTCAAATGAACTTTCTTTAGTTATCAAAACACTTTTAAATCTTCATCTATTTTCACCATCATAAAAATTTGACTCATTTACAGTATGTAAGAATGTGAAACATTTTTCCAAGATTCATTCGAGAATAATTAGACGTGTCAGGTGCTACTAGAGAAAACCATCTCTCCAAGTGCTACTAAAATATTAGAATATGTGATATTTCATGTTTTATGAAGGCATAGAGCCTTTTCTAGTGCTACTAGATGGTAAACAATAAAACTCATTATTGGTATCAACAACAAAAGTTAACCACAATAGTTATAACGATCAATGAAGATCATATTATAACCAATCAGTGTTTCCCTATACTGATTAGAAATCAAGATATTACCGAGCGAAAAACTGCTCGATATTGAGGTTTTTTTTACTAGTGTCTTAGACATCTTTGTTGGCCTTTTGGGTCCAGCCCAATTAGGCATTTAATTAAAAAAAGAAAACCCTAAGAATGCTGGTCATTATATCATTCTAGAGTGAGATAACATTTTGTTAAGAAGAAAAGAAACAAAGAAGAAGAAACAGAGGAAGAAGAAGAGAAGGAGGTAGTAGAGATCTCCTTACCTTTATCACCTTCAGGTTCCAATTTCTTGTTGTCTTATATCTAGACTAGCTTGAGTCAAAATAAAATTGGTTTTCTCTCTTTGTATACCTCAACTTTGGGTTTAAAGTTGAGAAGAACATTTGTATTAGTTTCTTGTTTATAGTGAAATTTTCTAGTTGGCCCGGTAGTTTTTTACCCTCCAGGTGGAGAGGGTTTTCCACGTAAATCTGATGTTGTTTTGTTGTGTGCTTGATCTCCTATTTTAGATTTGGATAACCTTTTCACTTACTCATTTCACATCGATTGATTACAGTATAAAAGTATTCTTCGTTTCAAAATTCCCAACGAGTGGTATCAGAGTTGTTAGGTTTAGTTTTGAAGAGTGTTTTTGTAAGTTGAGATGGAAGTCAATAGCACAATGATCAGGTTGACAAATAATAACTGACAGATTTGGAAATCTAAAATGGAGGATATCCATTACAATAAAGACTTGTATGAACCGGTTGAAGGAGGTAGTACGAAGTTAAAAGATATGTCTAACGGTGATTGGATAAAATTGAACCGGAAAGCAGTCGGCACAATCAGACAGTGGCTTGACGATAGCTTGTACCACCATGTAGCAAGTGAGAAGAGTGCATATGAGTTGTGGAAGAAGTTGGAGTCATTGTTTGAGCAAAAAATAGTAGGTAATAAAGTGTTTTTTGATTCGAAAGTTAGTAAATCTGAAATTCAGAGAAGGTACAAGTATTGTTGAGCATTTAAATGAGTTTCAAAGCTTGATTAATCAATTGTCATTGGTGGAGATGACCTTAGAAGATGAGTTGTAAGCCTTATTGCTCTCGGGATCATTGCTCGACAGTTGGAAGACATTGGTTTGTGACAGTTAGTAATGCAGCTCCGAATAGTGTTCTTACTATGATTATAATTACTAGCAGCTTGTTCAATGAGGAGACAAGAAGAAAGTCAACTAATACAAATAGTGCACAGGCCCTGGTCATAGAGAATAGGGGAAGAGTTGAATACCGACAACAATTAAGAGGCCATAGCAAGTCCAGAGGAAGATCAAAATCTAAGGAAAGACAATGTTATCACTGTGGTAAAGAAGGTCACATGAAGAAAAATTGTAGAGCCTGAAAAAGACTACAGAATGAAGACAAAAATTTTGGTGAGGAAGTTTCACATCCCCTCAACCAAAGATGAGGTTTTGGATCTATGCGACTACTACCCATTTGGTAAACAACATAGAGTCTCATTTAGTCAAACATCAGAAAGGAAACATAATGTGCTAGACTTGGTTTATTCAGATGTGTGTGGTCCTTTGAGGAGCAATCATTTGGTGGCAATCGATACTTTCTAACATTTATTGATGATGCATTTAGAAAGGTGTAGGTTTATTTTATGAGAATAGAATACCAGATATTTAATTACTTTCAAGAGTTCCATGTCATGGTAGAAAGAGAGACAGACAATAATCTGAAATGTCTTCACTCTAATAACGGGGGAGAGTATACCTCTAAGGAGTTTAAAGCATATTGTGTAAAATATGGAATTCGACATGAGAAAACAGTGCCTGGAACTCCACAACACAATAGTGTGGCTGAGAGAATGAATCACACCATTGTAGATAAGGTGAGATGCATGCTGAAGATGACAAAGTTGAAAAAACAGTTTTGGGCAGAAGTAGTTCGCACAACTTGCTATCTCATAAATATGTCACCCTCTATTTCTTTGAAGTTTGAAAAATACTAGAAAAAGTATGTTCTAAGAAAAATATTTCATACTCGCATCTAAGGGTATTTGGATGCAAAACATATGTGCATATTCCAAAGGAACAAAGATCCAAGTTGGATGATAAAGCAATTCCTTGTATTTTCCTTGGATATGAAAATGAGGAATTTGGGTATAAATTATGGGACCCAGAAAAGAAGAGAATTGTTAGATGCAGAGATGTTGTGCTCTTCGAGGTAGGGGTGTTCATCGGTTCGGTTTTCGGGTTCTTCGAATTTTTATTTTTTTTAAGCAAATTCGAAAACCGAACCGATTTGAATAAATTCGAAGTCGGTTTATTCGAATTCGGTAAATTCGAATTCGGTCGGATATTCGGTTTAAACCAAATATAGAACATCACCTACCCATAAGATAATTTTTTTTAAAAAGAGTTAACAAAATAAATAAGTTGTTAAAAAAATATTATCTACTTAAATTATAAAAAAATATAAATCACGCAAACTTAGATTAACGCTAATGTATATTCGACAATTAAACGACGAAAGTAAAATAGTGTCGTCGACGACAATATATGGCAGTTGAGACGTGTTGACAACTAGAGAAATGGGAAAATGAATTAGGGATTATGTATTTAATGTAGGGATCTAGTAGGAGGTCCATGATAATTTAATATAAATATGTAATAAGTTATATAATATATAATAAAAATGAATTCGGTTTCTGGTTTGGTTTTCGAGTTGAAACCTAAACTCGATAACCAAACCGAAAACCGTATTTGAATTCGAATCGGTTTAAAATTCGATTCGAAAACCGAAAATATATTTCGAATTCGGTTTATTCGAATTCGGTGAATTCAAATTCGGTCGGATATTCGGTTCAGACCAAATATTGAACACCCCTACTTCGAGGGTCAGAATGAGATAAATCTGGAAAACAACGAGAACTCGGAGAAAGTTGATGAGTCCATAGAAATCATACCAATTCCTTCACATGTATAGTCAACAATAAAAAATAAAGATGAACATAATGAAGAAGCTACTGAGGAAACCTTTAACATGAATGGTAGTAATGATGATGAAATTGTTTATGATGTTTCTAAACAGGGGAGCAACATCATCAAGAGGAGATAACTCCCAGTAAGAAGGTCTGAAAGAGAGCACAAACCTTCTAAAAGATACCTTCTTCGAAGTATATTCTATTGACAGAAGAAGGAGAAGTTTTCAGGAGGCACAAATTCATAAAGATAAAGCTAAGTGGCAAAATGCAATGAATGACGAGATGAAGCCATTGCAAGAAATGAGCACATATGAGTTGGTGGAGCTTCCTAAGGGTCGTAAGGCATTGAGAAATAAATGGATGTTCCAGCTAAAGAGAGATGAAAATGGAGAAATTATGAAGTACAAAGATCGAATGGATGTAAAGGGTTTTGGACAGAAACAGGGCATCGACTTTGAGGAGATTTTCTCACCAATGGTAATAATCACTTCCATCGTATAGTGTTAGGTCTAGTAGCTAACTTAAACCTTGAGCTTGAGAAATTTATGTAAAAACTGCATTTTTTCATGGTAACTTGGAAGAAGAGATCTATATGGTGCAACTAGAGGGATTTTTTTTTTTTGGGAAAAACGACTTAGCGTCATTTCATTAAAAATTCCCAAAAACGGGAAAAAAAAACCACGAGTTTAAGAGATCATTCTAGACAGGCCTAGAATGATTTTGAAGTCGTAACATTCTGAATAAAAGCTAAAAAGCTAAAAACGTAAATGAATTATTTGTTTACAATGCTTTCAATTCTAGTGAGTTTAAAAAACGGTAAATTCCAGTTCCTGCAGATATTCCAGTTCTGCTCCGTGCTTGGAATTCTTCTCCACGTTCCCGCGAGGGCGCTGCAATCCGATACAATATCTTTCCATAACTCGTCAATGCTCCTGCGGGTTTTGTCATATACCCTTGCATTCCGTTCTTGCCAAATGTTATACACCACTGTTCCAAAGCCACACTTGAACACGCTTGTTGCAAATCTATTTCCCTTGGCTTTGAGTATTGCTGCTTCTTTGATTTCATTCCATTCTCTCGGGAAACTGGTCAGCTCCAGGCTTTTATAGAATCTGTCCCAAAGCTCCGAAGCAATACAGCAGCTCCCGAATAGGTGATCTATGGTTTCTTCATTTCCTATGCATAGAAGACAGCTCGCGTCCGGGATGCTCATATACTTACTGATACGATCACGAGTGCTGAGTCTTTCCCAGAAGGCGAGCCATAGAATGAACTGGTGTCGAGGGATAATCTTCGTTGACCATACAAGAGGAGCCCATTCTACTTTCTGCGCTTTTTCCCGGATTACCTCCCATATTTTCTTCAATACCAGCTTCCCATTGTCCTCAGCTTTCCATTCATGAATATCCGGTCTGTCGTGTAGTTGTATGTTACTTATATGATAAAGTATCCTCTTTCCTTCTGGAATTCTTCTCAAGAGCAAATTCCAATTCCCGTCTTTGATGTCTCTGATTTTCGCTTTTGTGCAGTCCCTTCTGATACGAGTATTTTGAAACTCCTCCTTGTCGATGATAGGCTGGTTTTTAAACCAAGGGTCATGCCAGAATAGAGTGCCTTTCCCGTCCCCTAGTCGGATGTCATAAAGATCTGCAATATCGCTTCTTAGTTTAAGAATCTTTTTTAGAGACCAGCTCATACCTTCGTGAATTTTGCAGGTCCAGATGTTGGTTTCGTGTTTCATAAACCTCGTATGCACCCATTTGATCCATAGTGACTCCTGATTGCGCTCCAAAGCCCACAGATGCTTGAAGGTTAGAGCCTTGTTCCACTCGATACAGTTCTTCAAGTCGATGCCTCCCTCGTCCTTCGGTTTACAGAGAGCGGTCCATTTGACTTTCTTTCCTCCTCTTCCACTACTACCCCAGATAAAGTTTCTCATCAGCGTGTCGAGTTCCTTCATTACCTTCTTCGGAATGACCATTTGCTGTGCCCAATAGCCAACTATGCCCATAATCACGGTTTTGATAAGTTCGATCCTCCCTGCATAAGAAAGTTTTTTTGCTGCCCAGCCAGATATCGTGTTTTTTACCTTTTCAATCAGTGGCTTGCAGTGTGAGATCTCGATCTGCTTCGCAGTTAACGGAATTCCTAAGTACCTTATGGGAAAGCTGCCTTCCTTGATGCCCATGATGTTGAAGATGTCCTGCTTTGTTTCGTCCTTCACGCCTCCATAAAATGCCACACTTTTTCTTTCATTAATAGTTAAACCTGTTACCTCAGAAAAGAACGTTAGTGTAGCCCTAATAGTTTTAATGGAATCAACGTCTGCGTGCGTTAGAATGAATAAATCGTCAGCAAGGCATAAATGTGTTACCTCCTCTACCTCACAGAATGGGTGAAAGATGTATGGACGATTCTTTCGGAACATCGCGAAGATGCTCTCAAAGATCGCCATGATAGCTACGAAAAGGTAAGAAGAGAGGGGGTCCCCTTGCCTTACCCCGTTTTCACCCTTGAAATAGCCTCTGTGGACTCCATTGACGCTAACAACAAAGCAGGATGATGAAACACATTGCATAATCCAATCGATAAAAATCATAGGAAAAGAAGAAACAACCAGAAAGTCTCGAATGGCTTCCCATCTAATAGAGTCGAAAGCTTTCTTGATATCTATTTTGAATGTCACTCTCGGGGATATTTTCTTTTTCCCGTAGCCTTTTAATAGGCTCTGCATGAGAAGAATATTATGAGAGATTGTCCTACTGGGGATGAATGCAGATTGATTAAGATTTATTATTTTTCCTATTACATTTTTAAAACGTTTAGAAATGATTTTTGAAATTATTTTATAAATCACATTGCAACAGGAAATTGGTCTGAAATCTTGTACTTTCTCAGGTACCGCAGTTTTGGGGATCAAGGTTAGGACCGTTGTATTCCATTGCTTTAACATCCTCCTATTTTTGAAAAACTCCAGAACCCCATCAGTAACATCTTTACCCACAACCGACCAATTATCTTTGAAGAACTGTGCATTAAACCCATCAGGACCCGGGCTTTTATTCCCATCAATACTAAACAGAGCTTCTTTAACCTCAACCTTCGTGACCACCCTTATCAACTCGCGACTATCTTCTACAGAGATTTTCCTATCAATAATTTGATACAAGGTATTCAGGTGACTTTGATGCTGCTTTCTTGTACCCATAAGTTGTTTATAGAAATCAATAGCCAGATCTTGGACACCCTTTTGACCCTGAACATATTCACCATCATCATTCTTCAGTCTGTACACATTATTTCTCATGTTTCTAACCTTGCATTTTCTGTAGAAGAAAGCTGTGTTTTTGTCACCCAACGAAAGCCAACTCTGTCTAACAAAATTCTCTTCAAGCAGACTCAGTTTCCTAAAGTTTTCAAGCGCATATCTTTCTGTTTCATTGAGTTGTTCATCATTATCATCCCTTAAGAAAATGAGAACATGGTTTGTAAATTGAAGAAAAGTCTATATGGTTTGAAACAAGCTCCGAGATAGTGGTACAAGAAATTTGACTTTTTTATGATGAGTCATGGGTACTAGAGAACCAATGCAGATCCATGTGTTTACTTCAAAAGATTTTTTAATGGAAAGTTTATAATCTTTTACTTTATGTTGATGATATGTTAATTGTAGGACATGAAGCTCAAATTATAGCCATGTTGAAGAAGGAGATGTCCAAGGCATTTGACATGAAGGACATGCGCCAAGCACGTCAGATATTAGGAATGCAGATTACTCGTGACAAAAAGGCTAAGAGACTTTGGTTGTCACAAGAGAAGTATATTAAAAGGGTGCTTGAAAGATTCAACATGCAAGGAGCAAATGAAGTAAGTTGTTCACTTCCTAACCATTTTAAATTGAGCTAGAAGATGTATCCATCAACAAAGAATGAAATGTCAAGTGTTCTATATTCCTCAGTTGTATGGAGTTTGATGTATGCAATAATTTTCACTAGGCCAGATATAACACATGCATTCGGTGTAGTAAGTAGATTCCTCTCTAATTTAGGAAAACAACATTGGGAAGGAGTGAAGTGGATTCTTAGATATCTAAGAGGTACTTCCAAATTGTGTTTGAGTTTTGGAAATGGTGAAATTGTGTTAGAAGGTTACACAGATGCTGATATGGATGGAGATCTAGATCACAAAAAATCCACTTCGGGTTATGTGTTTACTTTTGCAGGGGGAGCCGTGTCATGGCAATACAAGTTGTAGAAATGTGTGGCTTTTTCAACAATAAAAGCATAATACATTGCAGCAACTGAAACTGGTAAGGACTTATTGTGGATGATTAGATTTCTCTTAAAGCTTGGTAAGCAACAAGAAGATGCAATTGTTTTTTATGATAGCCAGAGTGCCATAGATTTGAGCAAGAATGCTACATGTCATTACAGAACTTAGCATATTGATGTGAGGTTTCATTGGTTAAGAGATGTAATAAAAAACCAGCAAATGAAGCTGAAGAAAATGCACACGGATAAGAACCCGTCAGACATGTTTACAAATATTGTTCCAAAAGACAAGCTCGAGCTCTATTGTCGGTTTATCGGCATGAATACCAAGTGATGACTTGAAGATCAGTGTCTCTCTCCGTTGGCTGGAGGGGGAGATTGTTGGGCCTTTTGGGTCCAGCCCAATTAGGCATTTAATTAAACAAGCAAACCCTAAGAATAATGGTCATTCTATCATTCTTGAGTGAGATAACATTCTGCTAAGAAAAGAAGATACAAAGAAGAAGAAACATAAGAAGAAGAGAATGAGGCAGTAAAGATCTCCTTACATTTATCACCTTCAAGTTCCTATTTCTTATTGTCTTATATTTAGACTAGCTTGAGTCTGAATAAAATTGGTTTTCTCTGTTTGTATACCTCAACTTTGGGTTTAAAGTTGAGAAGAACATTTGTATCCGTTTCTTGTTTATAGTGAAATTTGTCAGTTGGCCCCGTCATTTCTTTAGAGGATTTTCCACATAAATCTGGTGTTGTCTTGTTGTGTATTTGATCTCTTATTTTATATTTGAATAACATGTGCATTTACCCATTTCACATCAATTTATTACAGTATTAAAGTATTCTTCGTTTCAAAATTTCCATCTTAGTGATCATCGGATGGATCAAGGATCTTTGATATGAGGCGTTGGATCGAGTAGTGCGGTCTCATCAGGTCTCTTGGAAAGGCGACTGTAACTCTCCTCGTTTACTCCCGGCCATACTAATATATTTCGGATTTTAGTCTTATTCCTAGTTTGATTTCAACTTTCTTTTGCTCCTTTTGACTTCTTATTTAATTTTTTCTACAATAATAAAAAAATACAAAATCAACAAAATAATATATTTTTTATATATTTTATTTATTTTTATCATTTATAATTATTTATTTTATTTAGGATTTCATTTATTTAATCTTTATTTAATTAATTTGAGAGATCTGATTTAACATATTTTCTCGAACTAATAATCTAAAAGGAATGATAGGGGAGTGAATTTTGGAGAGAAAATATGGGCGAGAATGATTTGTCACTACATCACTAGCTAAAAAAATGATAAAAGGTGATGAGAGAGAGAAAAGAGAGAAAAATTATTAATTTTTCAAAAAATCAAATTGTGTCACGTCATTCCTTCCTCAATTCCCTTTCTCAAATTTCATACCGCAGTCATTTTTCTTATTCTAATTTAAATCGAATGCAATGAGTAGTTTATGAATTTTATAAATTATTTTTAATATAGACTCATAATTTGTATTTATAGTAATAAATAAAAAAAGGTAAAATACATATCTAAAATGTGTTAGTCATCTCATCTCCAAATGCATCTTATTAATTAAAATGAATTGTCCACCTTATGAACATCAATACAATTTCCATTCACTCAAAAGATGATTTTTAATTAGACTGTGTTAGTGTGTTTGATTGTTGTTCTACTATACGAGTGATAAACAATATTGGAGTATTCATTTGTTCATTGATTCAAATTCTATTTTTCATACTCTATAAACTTTTTGATAATATATTTTTTTTTACGAGAAATGATTGGGAATGAAATTTAGAAGAGAGAATTTTAAAGAGAAATACATTACACAATTTAATTTGGTTGAAAAATAACAATTTTTCTAACTCTCCTTTCTCTCTCTCTCAAATTTCTTAGCCATACCACTTTTCTTTTTTTACTAAGATAACTTTTCATACAAATATATTTAATTGTATTTTTACTCTTTTGAAAAAATATTTTAAATTAAATAAATAAAAATTTAATTCCTATAATTAATAACTTAAATGAAGTGGGATGTGTATGAATCTTCCTAAAATTTTAAATAAAATAAAATAATTTATATATTGAATACAAAATATCTCCAATAGTGACAATAAACAAAAGTACCAATCTCTTGTGCTTTAGTTTGTTTGTCCTCATATCTTTCCTTGAAGAAAAATCAAATCTGTTACTTACAAATATCTTAATTCGAATCCAGTTAGACAGCCGGATGTCTTCTTCCTCGTCTTCTCAGGATTCGTCGGAGCATTTTCACTTACACTACTCCGAATTCGACGATCGCAACATCCAAATTCGCGGCAGGACCCTCTTTGTGATCATTATCATAATCTCAATTCTGTTCCTAATCTCTCTTCTCCTCCTCTACGCTCGATGGATCTTCAAATTCCAGGCTTTTTTGCCCACCGCTGCATCCCCTACTCATGAGCCGCCGCAAGGACTGGACGTCGCGAAGATCAACAGCTTTCCGGTAATAGTTCACCGGTCGGCAGGTGGTGTGAAAGAGTCTGAGTGCTGTATTTGCCTTGGCGTGTTCGAAGAAGGAGAGAAAATGAAGGTTCTTCCAAACTGCAGGCACTTCTTTCACTCGGAGTGCGTGGACAAGTGGCTTTTTGCTCACTCGAGTTGTCCGCTTTGTCGCTCGCCCCTACAAGTTTGACTCTCCTGTGTGACTCGGCTCTTTTCTTCTTCTTCATATTATTATTATCATTGCTTGTTATTCAAAGAACAAATAGGTTGTAAGTTTGGTATTTTTTTGGGTTCATGTACACTCTCCTAGTACATTATTGAAAATTTTATGCTATAATTATTTTTTGAGGTACAATTGGTTATAATTATTTTTAAGAGTGTTAATTGAAGTTATTCTCTTAATTCAATTAGTAAAATATCTTGAGCTGCAAATTTTAATTAATATAATCAAATAGGTTGGAAATGTTGTTATACTGCAATTTTCAAATATATCTTCTATTTAAAATTAATAGTCAAGATTAAATCTTAAAAAATTATTTAATTAAATTGTTATATAAATTTATATTTTATTGTTAAAAAATGTATTTAAATATGTTTAATTAATGTTTTAATTTAAATTTATTTTAAATAAAGATAAAAAGTATATTTTTTAATTAATGTTTTTATTTAAATTTATTTTAAATAAAGATAAAAAAATATCTTTTTAATTAATGTTTTAATTTAAATTTATTTTAAATAAAGATATAAATCACCTTTACTATCAGAATATCTTATATATACTTTATATAGAAATGCTAATTTCATTAAAAAAAATATTACTTATATTTTATAAAGAATTTACTGAATATAAGAATAAAAAAAAAGTCAAAAAGTAAGACAGTATTCATAAAAACTAAAATTATAGTAAAATATACTTATACTTGCGTTTTTTTCGACCTTTCTCCAACCCACACTCATTCTTAAACTAAAAATATATTTTTGAGTTCATCATGTACGCATTCTCAAACTCAAGATAAACTTTTTAGTCTATCCTACATCTACCCTATAATACTCGAAAAACTCTTTTCTCGAGAAAAAGCTTCATCTTTGAAAATTTCAACATCGATTTGTGTATTATAAATCTTTTTAAATAAAACATTATTTAAAATATTTATAAAAATATATTTAGACCTTTTAAAATTAATTATAACAATAATTAGTTTTTACTCAAATATTAAATAATTCTTTAGATTAGAATAATCAAATAAAAATTTGATTAATAAAAATATGTATTTTAAATTAATTAAAAATAATTAATTTAAAAGATTATTTATTTGATAAAAAATCGTTAATTAATTTTTAGTTTTATAAAAAATATAGGTATACAAACGTATTTTAACTAGAGTTTTATTTTGGTTCGTAGTTTGGTGATACAGGGAAAGGGTTTTCACACTATATATTTCATACCCATTAAAAACAGTCTCTATTTATAAAATCTTGGATTTTGAAAAATTAGTTGTATAAAGTTTTATTTTAACCAATTATTTTTCCGATCCTAGACATGCACATATTTACGTATTTAAAATTGTAACAACAATATTTAAATGCTGATACATATAGCTAATGACGATGATTATGGAGGAATATACCTCATGAACATCGGTTTTTAAGACATTGGAGTTTATAAATAAATATTAAATAAGCCCTTATCAAAATATTTTTTATGAAAATATTCTAAAAAATATTTGAAATAATTTTTTGGGGGGGATTTTTAGATAATGGTTTAAGATCCCATAATTATAAAAATAATTTAAAAAATTTATAAATTAAACCAAACATACCCTAGGACTAGTGCCCTCGGTCCTAGGTGCGATTTTTATCTGTCGGGGATAAAACCCTTTGTCCTGGGTCAGAATCCCCTTGGTCGGGGTTTGAAGATTCTCAATTGGGGTGCTAAAGCCCATCGGTCGAGGTGCTAAAATCCTCGGTCGAGTGCGGATGTCCCTCGGTTGGGGTGTTGTAAGTGCGAAAAACACTCGGTCATGGGTTAGTCTTGTACTAATTTTCCTCGGTCCTGGATGTTGATGTCCCTCGGTCCTAGGTTAGTCTTGGACTAACTATTGACGATCCTAGGTGTTGATATCTCTCGGTCCTAGCTAAACCAATGCTCGGTCCTCAAGAACATCAAAACTGTATGTTTTGATGTTTTCGTTTGAGGCCCATATCCTTTGATCCAAGGGATGGGAAGCTTCCAATAGTTTATAGGATCATTTTGAATATCATCCTAATATCCTAATGTATCATTTCAGTCGGGAAGATGTTTTATTCAAACAAAATAGCTTTGGTACAAAAAATAGGTTTTTAATTTTGGGTTTTGATGAAGTGAAAGGAGTTTGTCAATAGTTTTCATATGGTTGAATGGAACCAAAACATGAAAATTGGTTGTTCGTTTTGACCAATTTAAGAATTGAAATTTATAATTTTTGTTTTATTTTGATCAAACATGATCATAAAGGATTGAAACTAGTCCAAATAGATTCTCAACATCATTAAAAACATGTTTGAAAACTTTCTAGATGCTTGGATCTGAGCGTTGAGGCCTTACACAAAAATTCTGAAAATCTAGAAAGTTTGAAGCTTTAATGGTTGATTTTTATAAAGCTTGATTGAAGGATTGAGAGTTGATCTTGTGCCTTCATTTTTCTCAAGGGAAGCTATTTATAGCATTTCGAAGTCAGTTTGTGAAGCAAGTAGATCGGGAAAAGTTAAATAGCCATATATGACATTTTGGTTATTGTCCGACCAATTACCAGTATATGCAGCAACGATGCGCCTAAATGTAGGGGAAATGATCATCGGAGTGGAGAAACGATAAAGTTTCATCTTTGAAAAATAAAAGATGGTTGTTGTTCTTATCTATTCCTCGTCGTGAGGAAGACGATGACACAAGGTGAAAGAACGTCGTTTCATGTGTAAATTTGAACACGGCACACTTTGTTGGCGTTTCGTCGACGATTGGGCATTCCGTCGCGTTTCAGCTAACAGCGACGAGGCGCTCGTTATTTAATCATGTGCTTCACGAGCGTGTGCCTCCTTCGTTGCAGCGGGCGGCGCAGATGGTTGTGGTTCATGATGCAATGGTTCTTCTGGATTTTGACCACACGGGATCACAATCGATTTTTAGCCTTGAAGCTTGTTTGAAATTAATTTTTTTCAATCCCCTTTTGCTCTGTTTTTAATTCACAAAATATATAAAATATTTTTAATAAATAAGACATATATTTTGCCAATTTTGTTTTTTATATTTTTGGGTTTAATAAATAATTTATTTGGAATAAAAATAATACAACATTTATTCTAAATTATTTATTTTTGTAAGCATTAAAATTTGACATACCCTAACTTACAAATAATGTTATTAAATTATAATAATATTAAAATAATATTTTGAATTTTTAAATTCAAATAGCCAAAAAAAAATTGAAAATCAAATTAGGGTTAATTATTTTGATAATTAAACCTAAAAAGTGGTTAAAATTATTTAATTATGATTTTAAATATAAATTATGTATAATTTATGGTTTAAAACAATTAAATAAATACAGAAAAATACCCAAAAAATAAAAATAATGAACATAATTTTTATTATGTTTCCAAAAACATATTTTTGTGAAGAAAAACGCAAGAAATGGTTAAAAATTTGGTTTCATATAATTGTTTTATTAAAAATATAAACTAGTAATCCTGTGTAGCAAAAATTATGTTTAATTATTGCAGCAAGGTTCTGAGCCATCAGATCAACGCTGGATTTTTATCCAGCGCCCACAAAGGCGCTACACAGCCTGTTGTAACCAAGTGAACGCGTGCCCGAGCCACAACGGAGCAAGAGACGTTCGTTAGTCGGGACGCTAGCGGAACGCTTCAAGGCCAACGGAAAGCCAATGGAGCATTCCCTTTTAACAAATCGACGTTGTTTTTGAGATTCTTCATCGCAAACTCCAGAGGCCACGCTCGTCATCGGTGATCTTCCAAAAGGGTTATCTCCTTCGTTTGTCGAGCTTATCCTTCTGTTATTTCTCCCATGTGATCGCCTTATCCTCTCCATCATTATCTTTAATCCTAGAATCCCTACCTTATCCTAGAACTAGGCTTTTGAATATAAGAACAAATTAGGTATAAGAACTTCATTGATCAAATTGGAGTTGAATTCGACCTTCTCAATCGACATAAATTGGTATAAATACTCCCTAGGAGTTGTTCTTCCAATCCATCAAACAATCATCACATCTTACAACCTAAATCAAAGAATGAAGATTTCGGCAATAACTTGATTTTTGTAAAATCATTTCCGGCAATCAAAGCTTTGATCTAGGCTTCGGGAAAGCTTTTAATACTTCATTGGAGTGTTCTCAAAGTGTTGGTAAGTTTTCAGATCCTTTGTATTTAGATTTGTGATTGAAAATTGGATTTTTCTAAGTTTGATCGGTTTGATCTATTCTTGCTTCAATTATGTGTTTTCATTGTTTATAATCACTCCCTAGATTTGATGAAATCAACGTAAATGAAAAAACAAAAAATTAGTTTGAAAATTTGGATTTTTTGAATTTGATGTTCTTGAGCTTTAAGTTTAATTTTTTATTCAAATATTTTCTAAACATGTTTGTAAACATGTTAGGATAATTTCTAAATTATTATAACAACATCCCGATCATATTTGATTCAACTAAAATTTTGAAAAAAATGGATTTAAATTTCGTTTTCAAAAGTTGTTACAAAGCTTGAATGATGTTCTTGTTTTGATTGTGTTCGAATTTGTTCATCATTTCAAAGCTAATGGAACAAGAATTAGACATTGAGATGACCTAATTCAAAAGATCCAAAATTTTGACCTAAAAACGGTTTTGAGAAATTGATCTTTGTAGAGATCGATTGATCGTGATTAAGGTTAGTGCTTTTAATCGCTACAATCATATGAGTTGATTGCAACTTACAGATCATGATTTCATAATCTGTATCAAAAGATACAAGACCTGCAATTCTTGACGAATTCAAGAACACTCGGTCCTCTTGGACCTACGCAAAGGCCTAAGGTTCTTAGCCTAGGACCGAAAACTAGGACCGAGGATTATCGGTCCGAACCAAGACTAAAGACCGATATTCTTGAGTCATGACCGAGACCAAGGACCGATGTTCTTGAGTTAGGACCGAGATCTAAGACCGGTGTTCTTGAGAAAGGATCAAGGAATCCGACTGAGGTTTCTAACCTTGGATCGAGCCTCCTAGGTCCATAACCGAGAAAGCTAGATCGGGGACCGAGCTTCCCAAACCTAGGACCGAGCCCTCCAGTCCTTCGACTAAGCAGTCCGAGTTTGAGAACAAGCATCTCGAACCTAGGACAGAACCCACCTGATCCATGGACTCACGCTCCCGAGCCCTGATTTAGAGTTTCCCTGTCTAGACCAAGCTCGTCCGAGCCTAGATCGGTATAAATGGACCCAAGTCCTAGGACTCCTATCCTAAGACCTATTTGGTTCCATTTTTCAAAATCCAAAATTATTTTTGTAATTTTTGAACCCTAACCCATTTTCAAATAATTCTGAAAGGTTAGAAAATAATATTTAAATACATTCGGGATATTTTCCAAACACATATTTTGGCAAAGGCCCCGTTTGGAATTTATTTTTAAATTATAATACTTTTTCTAATATTTTTTAGGGTTTTTTATTTAATCTTATATCAACGCAATTGTAGGTACGCCCTTTTAAACAATTTCGTATAATTATTTACGTAATTTAAACCTATCTTTGTTTAGGACCCCGGATTACTAATTAAATGAAATAAATGTTATAAATAAATCTTGTAATAGTCAGACTTTGCTTTAAAAAGTAAAACTGTCTTTTGACGGGCGCGAATGACATAGCGCGAAAGTCTTTTCCCGAACGTAACTAAAAATCGAACCATTTATAGAAACTATGGTATAGAGTGCGTTTATACACATATCTTTTAATGATTTTTCTAAAATCATTTGGCCACTCTGATTTGAAATAAATAATCTTTTAAATTAATTATGTTTGATTAATTTAAATCATGTTTAATTAAATTGTTATTTGACCCTAGATTATTAAAATTTGAATAAAATTAATTATTTTTACATAATTAATTTCTAAAGCTCCCAGATATTTTTAAGATCTTTTAAATTAATGTTTTCTTTTAAAAAAATTCCTAGAACGTAAACCAAGGTTGAAACGCATCGAACTTCAAGCCACCTCGGGCGTTCCCCCGTATTGACACATGTCATTCAAACATGTGATATGCTACGAGGGGACCATTCTCGGGATTACAACTTTCTTGGAGACTTTGCTAGGGATCAAACTTTTAATTTATAAATAAACAAAACTCTAGCTATATAAATTTTTATTTATAAAATTTAAAGAACATTCAGAATAGTCCACCTTATAGAGTTCATCACCCCCAAAAGATACCTAGACTTATCCTAATAATTGCCAGGAACCCAAAATGGGTATATCACCCAAGATTACGTGAAAAAGTACCAGATTGGAACTCTGTACTTCTACGAATTAAATGAAGACTAATCATATCGGTCTGTCACCGAGAGATATTGCGAAAGGAAAAACTAGGAACTCTGAATGGATTCCCCCTTTCGGTTTTGATACATCCATCAGTATGCGACCTTAGTGACGGTGGGGAGAGATTCCAACCCAAACCTTTACTAAAACTTAGCTCACAAAACCTGGTTACTTTACCCAATCGTTGTTTTACGTGCCTGGACAACAAAGCCTCGACAAGTCAACTTGTACGTGCTTATTTATTATATATGAATATATCTATAATTGATATAATAAACATGTTTGAGCATATTTGCTTTATAAAAATCAAAAGACATGTTTGTCAAGTTCATTATACGATCACAAAATGTCTCTTCTAGAGAACGAAGAATTGTTCTTCTAGAGCCACCAATTCTATGAAACATAATGGTACTATCGAGTTTACGGTCTCAGTACTGCTCTCAAATACACCCATTTACGAATCCATCATAACTTCATATTGGAGATGCAACAAAATGGGACCCAGTGCACAGGGCCTTCATCCTACGTGGTCGTCAAATCTGTCTCACCATCAAAGAATTCAAAGTCATTATGATGATCGATAATAAGAACATCATAAGGCTCATGCCCTATACAAAAATAATGTCTCGTAGGTACCTAATCCATGAGAAATTCGAGTATACAAAGAACATCGCGGTTAAGATCTTGGCCAAAACATACCTAGATCTTCCACACTAAGTAAACTAGGCCAATCAGACTAGAGAAATCCCACTAAACTTCAGCACCTCCCTACTCACCATGAAAATCATGATGGCTCACTTTCTCCTTGCCCCGACAGGCAACCGTCCGCCATCCTCCAAGATACTGGAAGTAGATTACCACCTCAGGGGAGGAAATAAGGATCCCATTGGAATCATCCTAGCTGAAACATTGCTAGGTTTAAATGAATTATATTTCACATACTATCTCAACAAAAGAGGAGCTTCAATCATCCTATACATATGGCTCTTGAAAAAGATGGAACGTATACCTCCCCCACTTCTTCGCAATGTGATGAGTGCTACCCTCCAATGCTGACGCATTAGGAGTGACAAGCCGGAAATACCCATTAATGACAACGGTCGTATTTGTGAGCTTCTACCTTGGTACGATATTAAGAAAATGGTCTATCTCATGGATGATCAACCCATAATCATGCTTATGAGTCTCAAATGGATCACCTCTAACTACATTAGCGAGCTTTTTAAGTAATTTGGGCGAGATTGCGTGCCTCCTTGTCGTGATTGTGTGGTCGTCATAAATAGGCCCATCGAACACAACGACTTTACAAACTACCTCTAATTGAGGAATGACTCAATCAAGTTGGGCATCCCTAAAGACATAGAAGAGAGTTATATATACGATGAAAGACGAGAAGTATCATTCACGCGTTTCATCTAAAATGCGTGAGTTGATTAACACTTTTTAAATGAAATGCGTGAATGACACTTCTCGTAAATTGAAAAACGAGAAGTGTCATTCACGCTTTTTCATTTAAAACGCGTTAATCAATTCACGCATTTTAGATGAAAATGCGTGAATGACATTTCTCGTAAATGAGCGGAAAATCAGGCGTGCGAGAGGTATTTCAGACTTTTCATAGGGCAAAAAGACCATTTTTACCAATTTTATTTGACGTGAACCTTTTTTGAAATTACACCTGTTATGGGGCATTTCATCAAATTTCCCTATTCAAGTCACATAAAAAAAATAAACAAATTAACTAATTTAATACCATGATAAATATAGATCTTCTTTTATCTTTTCTCTCAAGACTTAGAAAGTTCCACACATTGACCATTTACACATTGACAAAGCAGCGAATTTGAATTTTTTAAGCGCTGAAGAGAGAGAGAGAGAGAGAAAGACAGGTTGTTGATGATAATGTAATTGTTCTTTAATCCGTTGTCTGTTGACTGAATTGACAGGAGGAGACGATTACCATGGCCGAATTGGCCCAAGCCGAAGTATACACACCGTGGTCTCTACAGCTATGGCGGGCTATGCTGGACTGGTTCTCATTTTTCATCCAGATCTTAGTTCAGATCGTCAATGGAACGCCTTCCATGACTCAGCTTCTCTCTTACGTCGGTCTAGAAAACCAATCTCTGTTCTCTTCCCACTTTTCGTACTTCAAGCCTCTTCCACTCGTTGAATTACCGGAAGTAAATGAAAGAGAAACGGAACAGTCAGTTACGGCGGCGCCGGTGCATATTGGAGGTGGGAGAGTCTCTCTTTCCGTTGACGATGTCATCATGGATCGGTCTATTGACAGGCTCACGGTATGCTCCTTTTCCTCTCTATGATATTTGTTGGCTAGATTATGCAAATGCGAATCGATGGTGTCAAATTGTTAAAATGGGCACTAAATTTATCATTTCAAAACACTATTTCATCTGTCCAAGTGGAATTCCAGGTGTATTTGAACTTAGTTGGACCCAGATTTAGTAATGATATGCCATTGTTCTCAGGTTCTATTTGTTGTATCAGTGACCCTTTACTAGAAAAAGGAAACTGGCCCGTTTCAAGTTCTGTTCCACTAGGAAATTCAACAGCTTTTCTTCGTAACAAGGGGAATATTGATGAGAATTTTGATGTTTTCCTTCTATTAATGTAACAGTCCATGAAATGTATGTCAAAATACCAATAAAATTATTCCAATATATTTTGTTCTTATGCATGTTTCATTGATTGCAGGTTGTTCTAGACATGGATGAAACATTAGTGTCTGCATATGAAAGATCCAGATTGTCACCCATCATTCGTACTAGGGCAATAGAAGCCGGCTTGAAATGGTTTGAGCTAGAATTTGTATCTTCAGACAAGGTGGCTATCTAGCTATTTGGCAACACAGTTTTGGATTGTTTCATTTTTCCCTTATATATGTAGAGATGTCATCATAATGTCTATTAAGTATTGCTTTGAAGGAAATTGATGGCAAACCAAAGATCAACTATGTTACAGTGTTTGAACGTCCAGGATTGCGAGAATTTCTTAGACAAGTCCATGAATTTGCTGATCTTGTTTTATTTACAGCAGGTCTTGAAGGTTGGCTAATAACTTCACTAGTTAATTTACTTGAGAGTTATAAATACTTTGTATTTAAGGTTTTGCTCGGTGGCAGGATATGCTAGACCACTGGTTGATCAAATTGATGTAGAAAACCGATTCAGTCAAAGACTGTACAGGCCTTCAACAATTAGCACGTAAGTTGTCGTCCTTATAACTTTGCTGAACCTTTTGTTATCATATACTCTTAAAATCTTAACCAAACAGCTATTCTTTTGTGCAACCATCAGGCATCATCTCCAATATGTAGTTGTAACTAATCCAATTTTCCTATCTAATTTTCGAACTAAACATGATCTTACAGTTTTTAGAACTCCGTGAATCTTGAATTTCTTAGACCAGTGTAAGTAGAGACATAGAACAAAAGAGTATGATATTTTTATGGATACATGCTGAAAATCCACTGCCATCTTTCTTTGTTCAGAATTTCATTTCAACTCTACATTCCTTGGCGTTCAGTAATTCAAATGCAGAAAATAGTGCAGAATGAGTAATTTGTTACTTGTGAATATAACATGGTATAATATATTAGGTTGTTTTGGAATCATGTCTCGAGTATGATCTGAAAATTTTATATTTGTTATGATCTAAAATATTATCTGAATAATCACGATCCAAATTATTATTTCTTTATACTAAATAAAGCGAAGATCATTATAATCCCGATCCTGATGTAGAAAAATCACTCTTAATTTGTATTATGATCAAGCAAAATAATCAAATCATGAACCAAAAAAGTAATTGTTCAATTAGATAGTAATTGTGACAAAGATTGGACAAAATATCGGTTTCAAATTGGGAGGGAATAGCGAAAGTACATATAGTAAAAGAATTATGATCGGGTTATGTTGTTGAAATGATATAGTTCGTCTTGTTTTCTCTCCTATTTCTCATCTGTTGGCTTCTGTGATTTTTCTCCATAAATCATTATTTGGTTTATATTGCACAGCAGTCTCTTATTCAGTTTTACTTACTACAGATAAGTTTGAGAGTTGAGACATAAAATTGCCTCTTATTGTTTAACGATTTATCCTACTTATATCTCTAGTAATGCTGCTGATAATTTGAACAGAGAATACCGAGAGCATGTGAAGGACCTGTCATGTCTTTCAAAGGATCCATGTCGTATTGTAATTGTTGATAACAACCCATTCAGTTTTTTACTACAACCAGTGAATGGAATTCCATGCATTCCATTTCTTGCAGAACAGCCACAAGATAACCAGGTACTGAAAACAGTCATTGATAGTAGATACTATGCAAATTTTGTTCTTATGTATTTTTCATTTTCCTTTTAATTAACAGCTTCATGAGGTTCTCCTTCCTCTCCTAAGGCAATTGTCAAAACAACGGGATGTGAGACCGATGCTATATGATATGTATCACATGCCGGAGTGGTTTCAAAGGCATGGAGTTTGACCTTTTGCATTTACTGCAGCATTTTTTATTGGAATTCCAATGGCTTTACTACTGATGTTCCTTGTTTAATCTTATTGTTTCATATAAATATTTGTTACTTTGTGTATACAGACACATTTAATCATTTATAACAGAAGCTTGTTTTCTTGGATTGAAGATTAATCCTGGCTTGTTATAGTTTCATACCCATTACTTATGTATACATTTGTCTATGGTTGGTTACAAAGACACCAAGGAACTCTATTATTTCAGTACTCAGTAGTACTAGCAAGAGTAAGAGATGATGTCGGTTTATCCAATGTATCAGTGGTAAGAATTGACTTAAAAGATCAAGCGGGGTCCGGATGTTATGTTAGTTCTCCTTAATTTAAAATCTGCGGGGTCCGGATGTTATGTTAGTTCTCCTTAATTTAAAATCTGATGAAAGAATTTTTTGTTTTTCAATTCACTTACTTGGACTTGGACCAGTGGTAAAAGTCAATTTTAAAAAATAAAATGTCATGATTTCGATTTCATCCGGAAACGCTGTGTTTAAGCGGTGTCATGTTAGTTCTCCTTTAATTCAAAAAAAAATAAAAACAATTTATCCATGTTTAAAAAAAGCTTTAATTCATACATATAGATCAATGAAGTCTTTATAAAAATGATTTTTTTAACGCACCCAACTTATATATTAACAATTGTAGATAATTTGTGTAGATGCATAGTTCAATAAGTGAAACTTAGAGTTACCTAAGTTTTTTCTTTGGCTCAAAATATATTTAATTCAAACAACTTAGACTAGAACTTAAAAAGTATCAAATACAGATCAAGAAAACTCAAACATAGTCATTCATTCAACTGGATTGAAATAACCAAATATCACAAAACCAGAATGAACCACAGACCAAAACAGATTAACATATTAGCAGCAATCCCATCTTAATCCAGATCAACTAGAAAATAGAGACTCGTTGATTTCAATCTTGACCTTTTCTCCATCCTCGAACCGATCCTTCCTCGGAGGCGATGGAGGAACTGAAATCCTGGGCGGTCCTCTTCCCTTCTTCTTGTTCCGAGGTCTCGCCTGAATTTTTCGAACAGGGTCAACAAAGAACAGAACTAACATGTTCTGAACTATTAAGGCCGGCATAATACAATTAGAGAAACCAAATCATGTGATCTGTTACAGCTACTTATTTCAAATATGCAATAGATTTGATTCATATTTTGTATAAAGAATGTAATAGTAAAATTCAAGATAACCATTATACTAAATTCATAATTTTCTCAATTAACCAACTGGATTAACAAAAAGAGTCATGAAAAATAGAAATTAAACCAGAAAAACTAGTAAAGACATGGTTTTGGCAATATCCCACCATTTATTTTCATACAATTTCCCAAATGAATGGAAATCTGAGCAAAAAAATAGTAAAAGAAAATCTCACATTCCCAAATGAGTGACTGAATCGTTTTCCTTTAGCCGTCTTCCTGTCGCCTCGTCCGCAATAAACTGAAATCCGTAAAAATTGAGAGAAACAAACATTACTAAGAGAAACGCATCTGTATACAAAGAAACGTTTGTTTAATAATTGCCGTGCTTACTCAAAGGAAGTGTTGGAGAAGAGACACTAGAAATTGAGGTCGACATTGACGACGACGTCGAGGATGTGAGATTGAGACTGGCTAGGGTTTGCGACCTGGAGAAGGAGAGGTTTAGGGAGAAAGGTTTGATATGGGAGACCATTGGAACGGCACCGATTATCAACGACGCCATGAAAGAGAAGCTTAGATAGATAAGTGAGAGCGATAAGATGGAGCTGAGCCGCGTACATATTATTGGCCGTGGATAACCAAAAGCTTTACTAACGTCGTCGTTTCTGTGAATTTTTCTTTCCTTTTTTTCACACTAAACTCTAAATTTCTCAAATATATATACTAGCATTTTAGAAAACATTGATATTTTTTCATTAATTAATTTGATTTTAATATTTTTCAAACAATGTCTATTTAGGAAATGTTTTATTTAAAAATTTATCATATATTTGAACAATTGTATAAAATAAGAGTTATGTTTTCTAGTTTCGTATATATCCAATCGGGTCATTAATTTTTTATCTTTAAAAATTAATAATATCATAAATTATTTTTTTCATTTTTGCTCTCTAAAAATCTATTCTCTATATTCATGTGTGATCGATTTTCGACCAAGGTATGATTTAATCTTCTGTATAAGATTTTAATTTGATATTATAGTCTGTTTATCAGGTTCAAGATTCACTAATTATTTCTGAGATAGAAATTGTTATCGAATAAACGATAAGTCGAAACCTAACTTGATATAAACAAAAATTAACACGATTTTTTGGCGATCAACGAGATATGGTAGAAAAAATACGTGATTAGAATTATCCTCTACTTCTACATGGAGGGGATTCAATTATCCTCACATGAACGATTCTTACTTGACTGAATTATTTCGAATGAAGTACTAGTATTTGTCTTGGTCTACTGATTAGATGTGCTTCATCGACGGTCTAGCAAGATTCCTGATGAGATGTGCTTCATCGACTCGACTAGTATTTATATACTTTGCTGAAAAATCTTCAAAAACTATTGTGGAGTTGGAAATGTCAACCTAAACAAAAAAAAGAATATTCTAAAAGATGTGCTAATTGCACTAGATTTTAAGTACATCCTCGTATTAGCTTCAGGTTTAACAAAAAAAAAAACATTTATTAGTTACTAACATTGTCTTATACTTGTTATTTGTTCCATCATCATTTAACTTCAGCTTATAGACTCACTTAAGTTTAATTAATAACTTTTCTAACTTCGAGTAATTCAGTTAATACCCATGTTTGGTTTCTTTTTAGAGCATCTAACAATGTTTCTATTGCATCAACCAATTCCTTCTTGTACTGGCCTGATCATATAAGTTTATTCCTATAAAATATAAACATTTTCCAAGAAACACATGTTAGAGTAATCTAAGAATGAAGAAGTGTTGTATGAATCTGTTTATGGTGTATGGTACGAGGTAAAAATAGTAAATTCATAATGATTTATTAATTTCTTAGTTTCTTGTGTATAAGCAAGTTTAACTATTGAATCATAATTATTCATATAAATTTTATAATCATCCATACATGTAGATTTATGTGACTCCACTATTTCTTAGATATCTCATTCAAGTCAATAGGAATATTTGGCTTAAATGAAGAATGATCAAAAGAGTGTTGAACTCCCTTGTGATACCTATGTTGAAACATTATTGATTGGAGACACCCTATTTGTAGATGGTGAACGTCGACTTTCAACAAAAAGACTAGAATTATGTGATGAAATTACTTTATCGAGATTTTCATAAACAATAGGAATATCATATTCAGTAGAAGTAGAATCATAGAAATTGGAATCGTCATCAATGTACGTATAAGAATGAAGACAAAAAATGTCATCGATTTTATACACTTGTAAACATGAAAATTTGACTTACCCTAATTTTCAAATAATATTATTATTTTTAATAATATTAAAAATAATATTTTGAATTTTACATTCAAATAACTTAAAGAAGAAATTAAAACATAATTAAAGGTTAATTATTGTTGTATAATTATCTCTCAAATATGAAAACTCAGTAGCAAATCAATCAATTAGACTAATTGATTTGTTAAATGACCGAGAATGAAATATTGAGAAAATCAGTAGCAAATCAATTAATTAGACTAATTGATTTATAAATTGATTAAATATTTGTCGTTGATTGTTAAATCAATTATATGATTTTATTGTTTAAATATTTTATTTCTTTTAAATGTAATTTTTATTATTTAAACATTAGACCTCCTATGTAAAAAGTACAAGCATAAAATTCTCTACAATTTTCTCTATCTAAATTTTATACATGGTATTAGAGAATTATTGAGCTCTCAAAAGTTCATTTTTTTATCGCATATCTCCTATCATGGTAGCCAAAATTCTCTCCTATATATGAAACCGCAAAAGACATTTGAGACACCGTTAAGGAAACCTACTCTCAAAACAATAATACGTCTTTAAGATTAAACTCAACATTCTCAATCTTAAACAAGGGACTCTCACGGTAACTAAATATTATATTGCGCTATGCATTTATTGACAAGAAATTGACGCGGCCAAATCGCTTCCTTGGACGAACCCAATCAACGCTGATATCTACCGCAAACACTCCGCTTACAAGAGGTGTTTTAAATTTATGTCTAGTTTAAATAACAATCTTGATGGTATTCGGTTACTCATTATTTCAAAGAAGCCACTACCATCGGTTAAAGATGCATTTGCTAAGATTTATCACGAAGAAGAAATACTCAATCTCATGATGCCGGTTAGCATACCGGATCCCATGACAGCTGTCGAATCTGAACTTGCATGCTTCTTACTAAACAATCCGTCCTCAATGCTCGTCGTGGTGGTAAAACATGGTGCGACCATTGAAAAAAAATTGGTCACACCAAAGAAAAATGTTGGATAATCTTTGGAAAATCCGTCGATTGGAAACCAAAGCATGAATGTCCAGCCGTCGCCACTCAATCACAACCGCTTTCCAGTGCTGCCGCTCACTCCGCTACTTGGCAACCCTCCTTTTCTACGGCTTCCCCCTCGACCGACGTCCAACTGGATGCTCCTCGTCGCTAATCTCGGGTTGCTGCACTCTGAAAACAATGATAACAGATCTGCTGCCGCAAATGCCTTCAGTAGAATCAACTCCGACTGTCACAAAGCGTTTAACGTCCACTTAGATACATCTAACTCTAAATATTGGATTGTACTCAAAATTATTTGTCCACCGTTCGTGTGGCTAACAGCGCGTCCGCAAGAGTTATAGGAATTTGATCGGCTTTCTTAATACCTACCATTTCTTTAAAAAATGTTCTCTATGTTCCAAATCGTGAGTACAATTTATTGTCAATTAGAAATATTTGTCATGATTTAAAATGTCTTACTAAATTCTATCTGAATGGCTGTGAATTTCAGGATACGGAATATGGGAGGACGATTGGTAATGCTAAGTTGTGTTCAGGCTCTACATTCTGCAACCTAGTCTATCTACAGAAAATGTCTCATGTTATTCAACTTCCCTTTCAAATAAACGTTCTGAGATAATGTTGTGGCATCGTAGACTAGGACATCTCAGTTTTTTTGTATTTGGCAAAACTTTTTCCGAACTTATTTATCAATGAAGTCTTTAGTTCTTTTCATTGTGAAAGTTGTCAATTTGCAAAACACACTCGATTTTCTTATCTAAACATTGCGTACAAACCTTCTAAACCATTTTCATTAATTCACAGCAATGTGTAGGGACCCTCCTGCACTAACTCTTTAAATGATAAACGATGGTTTGTGATTTTTATCAATGACCACACTTGTCTCACTTGGCTATTTCTCATGAAGGAAAAATCTGAAGTTTGTGAAATCTTCAAAAACTTATTCGTCTTAATCCATAATCAATTCAAAGCCACAATTCAAGCTTTCAAAACCGATAACGGACGTGAATTATTCTCTTCCAATCTCGGCGACTTCTTAAGATTAAAAGGCATCATCCATTTAAGCTCCTGTGTTGATACTCCCCAACAAAATGGAGTCGCCGAAAGAAAAAACCGTCATCTACTCGAGGTAACTCAATCCCTTCTAGTCGACTCAAATGCTCCCAAAATATATTGGGGCGATGCCATATCCACCGCTGCCTACCTTATCAACCGTATGTCATCACACATTCTCCAATTCCAAAGTCCAATTGAAACTCTCTTAAAAAAATTTCCCGATTCCAAAATCGCATCCAAATACACTCCCGCAAAGATTTTTGGATGCACCTCCTTTGTCCACATTCATAACCACAATCGAAAGAAACTCGACCCTCCAGCCACGAAATGCATTTTTTTAGGATACTCACCAAATCAGAAAGGGTACAAATGCTATTATCCTTGCTCCAAAAAGACTTTATACTCTATGAATGTCTCATTCTTTGATGATAAACCCTTGTACCACCATGTTGAGGGGGAGAATCTCAATAATCTTCAACATGATGGACCTCTCTAAAACATTATCTCTAATATATTTGTACATGTACCCGAATCAATCCCTAAAATATCATCTCCAATAGAAGTCATATCCGAATCCACAACCACTTCTTCACCAACCGCACATCCACCTCTCGAAGTTACACCTTAACCCACAACCACTTCTTCACCAACCTCACATCCACCTCCTTTGGAAAAAAAGCTAAAAGTTTACATTCGATGAAAAACACAACTTGCACCCATCCATGAATCCTCCTCGGGCCTGAGTCTAACAGAAATTTTAGGTACGATAGTTAATCATGATATTTCACCTATTGACTTACCTATTGCTCTCAGGAAAGGTGTTAGGTCATGCATAAATCATCCGATCTTGAAATTTGTTTCATACAAATGTCTATCGGATTCATATCGGGCCAACATTGCTGACTACGACAACATGAAAATACCTACATTCATTCATGAAGCCTTCTAACAACTAGAATGGAAACGTGCCATTAATGAAGAAAATGACACACTTATAAAAAATCATACATGGTCCCTCTGTGAGCTTCCAAAGGGAAAGAAACTCATCGAATGTAAATGGATCTTCAAGACAAATATAACTCAGACGGATCGATTGAAAGGTACAAAGCTCGTCTAGTCGCCAAAGGATTTTCCAATCATATGGGATAGATTACTTCGAAACTTTTGCGCCTGTTGCAAAACTCAACATCATCCGAATACTTCTATCTTTAGCGGTTAACAAAGATTGGGAACTACACCAACTCAACGTAAAAAACGCCTTCCTAAATGGAGACCTTGAAGAAGAAGTCTACATGAAAGTGCCTCCTGGTATTAGTGCTTCACTTAACGAACTCTGTCGCCTCCATAAATATCTATATGCTCTCAAACAATAACCAAGGGCATGGTTCGAAAAATTCTCAATCTCCATCATCGAGTATGGCTTCTCTCAATATCAAGCCGACCACACTATGTTTGTCAAGATTGCTCCAAATAAAAAGATCACAATCCTCATTGTCTACGTTGATGACATAATCATAATCGGGGACGATGAAAAAGAGATTCAAAATTTGAAAGAGTTCGTTAGTGGCCAATTTGACACCAAAGATCTCGGACCCCACAAGTTTTTCCTAGGAATGGAACTTGCCCGATCATATAAGGGAATCTCCTTATCTTAAAGGAAATACACCATAGACTTTTTAAAGGAAACCGAAATGCTTTGATGTAAGTCTGCCGACACCCCCATAGATTCAGTCCACAAACTTTAAAATAACAACAACGATACTCCAACCGACAAAGGACCAGCGACACGTGGGGCGACTCTTGTACTTATCTCACACTCATCCCGAAATTGGCTTCGTAGTGAGCATTGTTAGCCAATTCATGAATCGCCCTTCCGAAGATCATATGAATGCAATTTTCAGAATTCTAAAGTACCTAAAAGGTTCTCCGAGAAAAAGCCTTCTATTCACAAGTAAAGACGACAAGTCAATTCGTGTGTTCACCAATGCCGATTGGGCTGGGGACATTACCGAAAGAAAATCCACCTCTAGATATTGTTCGTTTGTATGGGGCAACCTCGTCATATGGAGAATCAAGAAATAATCCATTGTCGCTTGGAGTAATGCCGAAGCTGAGTATCGTTCTCTTGCACTCAGAATTTGTGAAGGAATTTGGATACGCTGCATCCTTGTAGAGTTAGGATTGCCTCTAGATGGACTTATTCAAATGATTTATGACAACCTAATTGCAATCAGTATTGCAAAGAATATGGTTCATCATGATAGAACCAAACACATTAAAATTGATCGTCACTTTATTTCAGAGAATGTCAATAAAGGCTCTATTGCACCCTCTATGTTACATCTCGCAATCAGGTGGCTGACATACTCACCAAAGCTCTTCCCAAGCCAAATTTCAAAGAATTATGTGGCAAGTTGGACACATTCAATATCTACTACCCAACTTGAGGGGGAGTGTAGAATTGGGGGAGTGTAGAATTATCTCTCAATTATGGAAAGTCAGTATAAAATCAATTAATTAGACTAATTGATTTGCTAATTGACTAACAATGGAATGTTGAGAAAGTCAGTAGCAAATCAATCAATTAGACTAATTGATTTGCTAATTGATTGAAGATTTGTCGTTGATTGTCAAATCAAATATATGATTTTATTGTTTAAATCATTTCTTTTCTTGTAAATGTAATTTTTATTATTTAAACACTAGACCTCCTATGTAAAGTACAAATAATAAAATTCTCTACAATTTTCTCTCTCTAAATTTTCTATAATTGTGATAATTAAACACTAATTAAGGAAAATTATTCAAAATTCCTAAAATAATTTAAGGATAAAATATTGTATCTATTTTACCCAAATTAGGCTAAAGAAGAGGGTGAAAATAATTAATTATGATTTAATCATGAATTATGTTTAATTTAAGAAATAAAATACCCCAAAATAACCAAAAACATCCAAAAAATAAAATATCATATCTTAATTTGATTCCAAAAATATTTTTTGTGAAATTTTTGATGAAGTTAATTTTAAAGGGATTAAAAATCAATTTTTAATAATCTTTTAAATAAAAATAAAATATGATAATCATGGGGAAATTTGATGAAATGGCCTTAATAATTGCCTTAATTTTGCAAATGATCAGCGCCTAATAAAAATTGCGCAAATGACTACTTCCTCTTTTTAGGACGAAAATACACCCGCGTGAAGGTATGTGAAAAGTCCATAATACTCTTACTACTTAATATAATTTCCCTTTTTTTCATTTCTATCTTCACCGTTCTCTCTCTTCCGTGTCTTCTCCTCCTTCTCTCTAAACTCAAACTAAAACCCTAACACACAACGAAAAAGGCGAAGACAACCATGAACGATCGAGGCGATGTGCTCATTTCTGACACAACAACACTGCCATGAGCACGAGCACGATAGAGGCAACTGGTATATTATTGTTCTCTTCTTCGACCATTGCCGTGGCACACAAAACGTGGTAGGCGAAGATGCGGTATGGTCATGTCACGGTCGCAGCGCGAAGAAAGCGAAGAGGCGGCACGGTCGCGGCACACGAAGCATGGAAGGTGAAGAGGCGGAACGATCGTGGCACGGTTGGTCGCGTTTCGCGATGGCGGTCACGTCTCGCAACGACACGTTTGTCACGCGATGGCACGCCCGTCCATAGGCTTGCCTTGTTTGGGTATAATTCCAGAAGCAAAATTAATCTGAAGCATAAATAGAGATTGGTTAAGCCACCTGCAATGGTTGGGCTTACAATTGAGCAGGCAACATGGAGATTGGTTAAGTAGGACAATATGCAAGTAATATGGAGATTGGTTAATTTGGTTCTACTTTAGTTTATTCATAAATCATTTTCTCTTTAAATTATGCTTTTTTTTCTGTTGTCTTTAATTATTATTATAAAAACTTGTGTTTGTTAATTAAGAATGTTGTTTGTGTGTAAATTGGTCACTTAATTGTTTATTTGGAGTATCACAACTATATTATTTCAAGCTCTTTCTCTCCATTATTTTTAATAATAATGGACACTTAGGACTTTATAACAATAATATAACAAGCTCTTTTAGTAATAATCAATATTCACTCAACTTAAACTTTAAAATCCAGATATTTTGGAATTATAACAACAAAAAATAGGTCAGGGAATTCTACTACTTATTGTAAACTAATAATCAGATAGATAACAAAATAAATGAATTAATTTGCATCAACATCCACACACCAAACTCATTGTTCAATAGAAACTAACTGTAAATATATTCAAGAGAATTAAAAAAAAACTAGCAGATTTTAAAATAAGTGTGTCGAGACCGTGTCATCGCGAGACGACGCGGCCACCATTGCGAGACGCGACCAACTGTGCCTTCCACGCTACTACGATTGTGCCATAGCGCAACCAACTATCACGAGCTTGCCATCGCGAGACGGGACCGAATCACTTGAATCATGAGACGGGACCAAATCAACGTGAGAGCGCATCCAACCTCATCATCATCATCTGCATTGAACCAACAACTTAAAAAGTGCAGCAATATCATCATCTTCATTCAACCAATAACTTACAAAGTGCAATAACAACCAACAACATTTCGAATCACATGAATCAAGTCTCGAATCTGTTAAAAAATAAACACAAAAATATTAAATTCAGCTATAATGGAAATAAGAACATAAATACATGATATCAGAATGAGTTTTGTCCTTCGTTGTGTTCATCGTTCGCCGAAAGCCGTTTTCCGTTCGCAAGGGTTGATCGCCGCTTAGGGTTTACTTTAGAGAAAAGGCATAGAAGAGAGAGAAAAGAGAGAACGGAAAATGAAGAAATGAAAAAAATTGAGAATTTATATAACGAATTAGGGTTCCGTTGCGACATGCGACGGGGGTATTTTCATCCGAAAAATGGGAAGCGGTCATTTGCGCAATTTTTATTAGGTGCTGATCATTTGCGCAATTAAAGCCATTATTAGGGTCATTTCATCAAATTTCTATAATCATGTGTAGCACAAGTTATTTCTAATCTTTGCAATAGGATTGTAGATCGTCAGATGAGCGCTCAGATTTCATCCAACAACAGATCGCGCCAAACCCTCGCTACAACGGATCTAGCACGCAATCGGTCGCACCCGATCAACTAATAGGATAGACTAAACCTGTTAGTCAACCGAGCTGACCGCGGATGGAACTCCAATGGAACCCAACATTCTGTCACTCAAAACGACGTTATTTCTTTCGTCTTCTTCCCTAGACTCACGATCTTTCCATTATCACGACTCGTTGGTGCGCGATCTTCTAAAAGTTCTAGCTTCCTCCACAAGCGATCAAATTCATTAAAATTTTCAGCCACGTGCTCCTCTGATCAACACCTACATTTCTCCCTTATCCTCCAACCTTATTCTATCGTAGATAATGTTGTCACTTGTTGGATAAAACTTTGAAGATAAGATCGCTAGAAGTCAAATTCGTCCTAAATTATCCCTCCCCGGCCGACCTATGAGTACTATAAATACTCCTCATTGCTCTATGAATCAAATCATCAAAGAACAACCAAAAATTACACACTAAATCAAGCCTTGAAGATTCTGGCCAAGAGTAGTTTTTGTCAAAACTTCCTCCAGAGATCCTAACTTCGACCTGGGCTTCTAAATAGCCTCAAACTCATCCCATGAGTGTTCTCCAAGTGTTAGTATGAATCCAGAAGCTCTATATTTTATTTTGTAATTGAAAATTTGAATTATTTCAAATTTCCCTACTTTGATCGGGTTTGATCTGTTCTAAGCTTTGACTATGTGATTTCTTTGTTGGGAATCATTATTATATCATGTATGAACTTTTTTATTGAAAGAGAATCGCTCAAATCAACTTGAATCAAAAAATTAAAAAAAAATTAAGTTTGAAAACTGGATTTTAAAATATTTGTGTTCTTGGTTTAAATTTGGATTTTTTGTTCTAGTTAGTTGTTATACATGTTTGTTAACATGTTGGAATAATCCCAAACAACTGTAATCACGTTTTGATCATGTTTGATCAAATTGAAAATTTTTAATATTAAGCATAAAACTGGATTTTTAAAAATTACGTGTTCTTGTTTTTAATCTGGATTTGTTGATCCAATTAGTTGTTATACATGTTTGTTAACATCTTGGGATGAATTTTAAGCAACCGTGGAATCACTTTGATCATGTTTGATAAAATCTTGTTTTTGAATTTTTTTGAATTTTGATTCAATCTTCAAAAACTATTTTAATGATGTTATGATGTTCTTGTTTAGGTTCAGTTCAACTATATTCATTATTTCAATGCTAATGAAATAAAAATCAGACATTGAAATTATCTAATTTAAAAAACTTCAAAATTTGACCAAGAAATGGATTTTTGAAATTGATCCTTGTAAAGACTTCAAAGTCATGATTTATGTAAGGGCTTTGTTCTTAATGATCATATGAACTTACTATAGTTTACGTATCATGATTTCATGATCACAATCAAAAGTTATTGACTTCTTAAATTTGATTCAAAATAAGAACACACGGTCCTAAGGTTTTAGCCTAGGACCGGTGATCCTTGGTCATGTTCTTCAGCAAGGACCGAGTGAACGAACCTAGGACCGAAAATACAAGAATGAGAAGACGCACTTAGGACCGAGGATCTTAGGAGCGAGTTTTCTAACCCAAGACCGGTGTTCTTCAGCTAGAACCATGGACCAGGACAGATGTTCTTCAACTAGGACCGTGGACCAGGACCGATGTTCTTCAACTAGGATCGTGGACTAGAACCAGAGTTCTTCAACTAGGACCGAGCCCTCCTCTTAGCCTAGGACCATTATTTCTAGCATAGGACCGAGCCTTACTTTAACTTAGGATCGAAAGCCTTTAGCCTAAGACAGATGATTAAGACCAAGCCTCTTAGACCTAGGATTGGTAAACCAAACCCTAGACCTAGGACCGATGTTTCTAACCCTAGGATCGAACCTTCACATATCCTAGGACCGGTAAACCTAACCTTAACCCTAGACCTAAGACCGAGCCTTCACTCACCTGGGACTAAACCTCCTGAACCCAATTGAGCCTAGATCGGCTAAATCAGACCCAAGCCCTAGGACCTTGATCCTAAGGCTTGTTTGGTTCCTCTTTTCAAAATCGAAAATGATTTTTGAGCCAAACCCCATTTTTAAATGGTATTTCTGATGTCAGAAAATGATTTTCAAATATTTCTGGGATGTCTCCCCAAAGAAAATGTTTTTGCTAAGACATTGTTTGGATACACACTCTAACACCTTTCTCTGATACTTTTAGGTTTTGTTAAATCGAAATACCAACGCAACAAGTACACACCCTTCTCTAAATAAGTTTGTACAATTATTTACGCGAGCTAAACCTATCCTTGTTAGGACCCATGGGCTACTAATTGAAAAAAATAAATGTTGTAAATAAAGTTTATCATAGCCAGATATTTTATTTTCAAGAACCATCTTTAGGCGGGCGCAGAGGACATAGCGCGGAATCCTTTTTCTGAGCGTAAATAGACAATGAACCCCTTTTCAGAAACTCTAGTATATATATGTTTGTACACGTATCATTTTATTGATTTTTATAAAATCACCTGGAGACTCTGATTTTTAAACAAATATTCTTTTAAATTAGTTATGTTTAATTAATTTAAAACCGATTTTGGCTAAATTGTTGTTTAGCCCCAGATTATTAAAGTTTTAACAAATTATTAATTATTTTTACATAATTAATTTATTCTGATCCAAGTATTATCAAAATCTTGTAAAAACTAAATGTTTCATTTTAAAAGATGTCTGACACGCAAACTAATGTTGAAACGCACCTAACATCGAGCTTCTACGAGATATTCCCCTCATATTGCCATACAGCGCCTTGGCACGCGTGCTAAGTTATGAGACGGGAGATAAATCGCGGGGGGTTTGTCATTACAACACTTATGTGAGGAAAGGAAACACATGTTTATAGAAAACAATATCCATTTTGATAATTATTTTCTAGAATCACGATCATATGTGTTATGCCTTTTTCCCATCATTATATCCCAAGAAAATTTATTTGAGACTCTCGAATCAAACTTATATTTATATGTGTGATGATTCGCAACATAACATAAACATTCAAAAAAACTCGAATACTTGAATAATCTGGTTCATGACCATATATCATTTAAATGGTGTTTTCCACTTAAGAATCATAGTGGGCAATATGTTTATAAGAAATGTGGCCATAAGATTTGAGAGTGAGTGGGATTTAGATGGCAATTTAGATTCAAACATCAATGCTCGAGCAACTTGAACCAAATGCTTGTGTTTACGCTCCACTACATCATTCTATTGTGGAGTATATACACAAGTCTTTTAATGTATAATTTCATAAGATTGAAACAAATTTTGAAATTCAACACTTATGAATTCACTCCCATTGTCTGTTCAAATTGTTTTAAGAAACTGATTTTTAACAAAAAAAAAAAAATCAAAAAATCTTTTAGAATATTGACCACTTGACAATTATTTGCAATTAAGAAATTCCAAGTGCATGGACTATAGTCATCTACTATAGTAAACATAAATAAGGTGTTTGTGAAGCAAGGTTCACTGTAAGACCCTCAAAAATCCACATTAATAAGCTGGAAAAGGAATTCAGATTTATTTTGACTCAATGAAAGTTTGATCTTATGTTGTTTAGTCTTAGGATAGATTTCACATTGCAATTAAGAAAGTTTAAGTGCATGGGCAATATTCATCTACTATATTAAACATAAACGTGGTGTTTGTGAAATAAGGTTCACGATAAGACCCTTAAAATCCATAATAATAAGCTGGAAAAGGAATTCAGATTTATTTTGACTCACTGAAAATTTGATCTTATTGTTTAGTCTTAGGATAGATTTCACATATCTGAATAACTAGTTGTTCAGTTTGAAATTTTGAAATGAATAGAAAACGCTTTAACACATAAACTAAAGAATGACCAAGATGTTTATGCCAAATTTAAGCAACAACATTTGCATTAGAATTCAAACTATTAAACGAAAAACTCTATGACGGATGCATGAGTTATCCTTTTGGTTATTGAAGTTAGAATAGTCTAAAACATAGAGATTTCCCTAATTTCTTCCAACAATCAATATTTTTTTCTTCTCAAGTCCTGCAACAAACATTTAATTGTGAAGAAGGTTAATGACAAGTGACAATCCTTAACAATTTGAAAACCAATATTATGTTATATTTGAAATCTGGTATGTATAAGAAATCTATTAGGATCAATTAGGGATGGACTCTCACTAAACCCATTTGTTTCACTATTTTAAAAGATCCATCATGTGGTGGATAGGAGAAAAATGACTGATAATTCTAAAGTTATGTATCATTCTTAAATTAAAACATACATGTTTACTAGCTCTGGCATTTATAATCCATGAATCATATAATTATTTATTGAAAAAACATATAAGAATGAACAAAGTTAACCCGATTTCCTTTGAGTGTTCATAATCTTCTGTTTTGAATGAGCACAATAAATTCAATTGGTGGATCATCAACCTTCTTCCCAATATTAATTGAGGAATCAGCCATATTAACTTTGTTTTTTCTCTTTCACATTTATATCCCTATAGGCTTTTGTACCAGTTTAGAAATCTCGAAAATTTTAATCTAAATTTATGAATGAGCCAAATCTAAATCACAGTGGAAAGCTAGCTGCACTTCACATTGCGCAGAATCTACAAAATATTACCTCAGTGATATCTTCTATCCATGTGAGAATTAAACCAAACTAACAACTTTTGTAGATTCATATTGAGGTCCTTGTCCAATTAACAGAAAATTAGTTGCATGTTATTGTGTGAAGGTAGGTAATTCAATTATTAATGGAAAATAAAAAAAATAAAAAAACAATTTACTGCTTCTATGTCAACGGCAAAAAAATTAAATACTACAGTCTAATTGCTACCGTGTCTGAATCAATGGATTTCATCCCATTTTCTAGCCTAGCGACAATAAAATGTGGATATTAACCTTAAGTTCCTGGTTTCAAGCCCGTCAAAGGTAAATTATGCACCTGATGAAGTGGTTTAATGTAAAATTTAATTTTTTTATAAAAAAATATCTTTGAAATTGATTGTCATCCGGTGGGTGTATATGGATATTGTTTTATCAAATTAATTAATGTTTTCACTATGAATCAAATTTTAATTTTTTTTAAAACTCTTGATTTTCCAACATTTGAACATCTCAAATTAAAATGTATATTTTCTATTTAGTTAATTTGAATTATTTTAATATCGTGTTATGTTGTAAATCTTTTTTATTTATGAAATTTTTAACTTTATGAGAATGGTTTTATACTTTGTCTAATTATAGATGTTTCCTAAATTTCATGCTTATTGTTCTATGCTATCTCTCAAGAGTCAAGTGTCAACCTCATCTTTATTTGTTATTGATATTCGGACCTCCGTTAATCTTCCCCATATAATCTAAATGTCACTTATAATTAAAAATTAGTATTATCTTTATAAATAAAAGTCTCTTGGAGGTTATTGTATAAAAATTGACTCAATCATTTGAAAATGTCTCAATCAAACAATAAAAATCTCTTAATGACAAGTTTTAAATGCTTTATTATAAATTATTCTTATGCAAAAACAGCATAATTTTAAATCATATATGTCTAAAATGAATGAAAAATAGTCTTTGAGTTGATTACCAAAATTTAGTTGAATATTAACATTTAGTGAGCCTAATTTTGATGCAAAATAAAAGTAGTCCACTCACAAAGAAAAAGAAAATGCTCAATTGTTTTCATTATTTCCCTATATAATGGACATGTTGGGCACTAGACCATCATACATTTGAAGTTTGAACAACCTACTTTGGCCTTGATTATAAGTAAAGAAGAAGAATGGTGCAAAACAACTATGCATAAGTGATGCATTCATAGTTGGAGGACTTGAATAAATTTTTACTTATGAATTTACTTTACATATTTAGAATGCAAATCCATATACATTTTGTGTGTTTGAACCCTTTTTAGTTGAAAAGTAAAAACAAGTAAAGAGACAAATAACTATTTGAATTCTTATGTCAATATATAAGAAAATGTTTTGTTTCCAAATCTTGAAGCATAACACAGAAATGGAAATATGAAAGAACAAGAAGATTCATGAAGTTTGTAAACATTATTCCATTTTATATAAACCAGGAAGCAACAATATATATACCTATGCAGGTTTATTGATTTCTTTGTTTAAAAAACAAGGTATGCAACAACAAAGAGTCTAATCTTTATTAACAAAGGCTGATTCGGCCAAATCAATGGCTCGAGAGAGACCCGCAGCCTTGTTCTCACACTCCTTTTGCTCATCATCAGGGTCGCTATCTGCCACAATCCCAGCCCCAGCCTGAAGGTAAGCCACCCATTCTTGTCTATTCTTTCGATCCTTGTATGAGTACATTGTGTCATAACGCCCTCCAGTTGGGAAAACAATTGTTCTTAAGGTTAACGCGATATCCATGTCCCCTGTGAAGGAAATTCCACCAAATCCACCCGCATAAGGTCCTCTTCTGTTTGCTTCCAGCTTATCAATCAACTCCATTGCTTTCACCTTACAAAACACAAAAAAAAAGTATTATAATTACAGAGAATCATCTAAACAGAGCAAGCAAAATTTGTAAGAGATTGAAGGCGATGAATTATTCTAACCTTTGGTGCTCCACTAACAGTTCCCACAGGCAATGCAGCACGAAGCACATCCCAGCAATTTAGGTTATCCAGCAATTCACCGCTAACCTAAAAAAATAAGAAACAAACAAACAAAGACAAGTGTTATGTCAATTTTAAGATAGGACTAAAATGTGAAATTAAATTTAGAGCAAAAAAGTCCTCACAGTAGAGCTGATGTGCATCACATGAGAATAGCGTTCGACATTCATAAGTTTTTCCACATTCACAGAGCCAGATTTCGACACCTTCCCCACATCATTGCGTCCCAAGTCTACAAGCATGGTGTGCTCTGCACATTGTTTTTCATTCTGTAGCAGCTGAATTTCTAACAACTCATCTTCTTCAACTGTTCTCCCTCTTTTGCTTGTACCAGCCAGTGGACGATTAATAATCTTGTTATTTTTTACCCGCGTAAGGATTTCTGGACTTGAGGCAACCATCACGCAGCCTCTAGCCTAATAACATGGAGAAGATCTCTTATAAATCCATGGTAAAGGAATGTGATACAAGCTTAGAATTTTCTGAAAAAAACCAGACCTGTATGTAACTCATAAATGGACTTGGATTCACAACTCTCAAAGCTCTATAGACTTCAAAAGGATCAGCAAATGTCCTTCGTTCAAAGCGCTGACTCAATACTATTTGGAAAATATCCCCTGCAAGAATATGTTCCTTTGCTTGCAATACTGCATTCTTGTAGTTATCACCGGTCATGTTTGACTTCTTCAAAGATGGGCCAAAATGGTTAGTGTACAAGTCCACAGAGCCAGGGGATAGTCTTGGGCTATCAAATTAAGAGTAAATAGTTAAGGAGATAAACATTTTACAAAAAATTAGTCAACAAATAGTGGAGTCACTTACGGATCAACATCTTGCACCTTTGATGCCAACATTTCTAGCCGTTTATTTCCATCCTCATATGCCTCCTCAATAGAAGTGTAGTTGTCGAGCTTAACCCAATGGATTGCATATACTTTCTATGGATAACACAGACATCCAAATTCCTGAATTAGAAATTTCATAATAAAAAGGATACTCATAATTTAAGCTCAAAGTGAAGCCGAGAAGCAGTCAAATGTTATCTGCATGGCTAAAGATTACCTTCTCTACATGATCAAACACAATGACATCATGATACAATCCTAAATGAATATCTGCAAGATTCCTGTCATCCTTTGGTGCCATAGCGAAAGGAAGTTTTTTCTTCTCAACAAAACGGACTGTGTCATATGAGAAGTAACCAACCCAACCACCTGTTCAAGGTAAAGGATGACGATTCTTAGGATTCTTAGCATTATTTGAAAGCTACCTTTACAATTACACTTGCTATCAACTTAAATGATATGCTACACCAGTATTTGCAGTGAACCAACATCTATTATGTTATCATAAGAAATTTCGTTGAAACTGCAACCATAAGTGAATAATATTTAAAATAAGTAGTACCAATAATTCCAAATAAAACATCAGAATATGTTTACTCATTATCCAAACAGTACTTGACATAGGTTCAATGAGCTTGGAAATAATATAAGCCATGTTCTTTGTCATACATATATACTAATAAAAAGAATTGGGGATTTTTGTTTTTGTTTGTAAAGCATGGTCAACATTGGCATCCAAATATTGAAATGCTTCAACCTTGGAATCAGATCATACTACAATCAACCTCTCCACATGGGTATAAGGAGTAATTCAGAAGAAATTACCACAAAATGCATTAGGAAGTTCATCAATAAGTAGAGGTCTCCAATCCTCTGAAATGCTTTTTGGAATAGTCATTGGATCATCGACGACCTTTTCGGTAATACATCCCTTCTCATGGTCCACAATTGTAACATTGTTCTCTTTGGCAACTATTTCCATCGATGGTTGAGCGCCAACGACACTATAACGACCCTGAAACAATCCGACTTCTCATATGAATAGGAGACCAAGAAGAATCAATTGTGAATATAATCAAAATAAGAAATTATGATAAGGACTCACAACACTTGAAACACGGAAACCAGGCTCCACAGACTCAAACAGAAAGCTCGGGGCATCATGGTCACCTTTTGGGACCAAACATCGGTAAGCCAGTACCGGGGTCAAATGATCGGAGAATATACATTTTTGTAGCGGAATTAAGTTCCCTTTCCTTGACGCCTCAACAAACTTCTTCTCTTCATCCCCAACTGAACAAACACAATGAAATTAACATCAAAGTCTAGACAAATATCTTTCACTCCATAGAAATCAACAATAAAGAGTGTTATGCACCCAAATCCTTCTTTTAAATCCTGGAAAATTCATTAGCAAATTAATGCAGACCAATCAAACAACACCCAAATTTTTATTTTCGACCAATTCACATGTCTATAAACAAATAAAGTGATAGATATATAGTAGATATAGATGTTCAGAGAAAAGAGTAACCGAGAGAAGAAGATTGGACAGCGCAACAATGGGGAGTAATGACACAGCTAAGCGAGCTCGAGCTTCTAGGAGAAATAGTGACAATGGTGAACGGAGTCATGCGGTGAGAGAGTCCTAGAGTCTGCATTGTGAAAACGTACAATTGGAGAAGAAGACCGACAGGAAAACAATAACCGGAGGCGATATTTCCGATTCTATTCCTGTTCTTTCTTTCACTATATTATATTCACTTTGTTTCTGGTTCATAAAACATCTGCATTATAAATTTATTATATAAGAGTCAAAAGTAAAAGTAAATTAAATGATTTTATATTCATAATAATATTTATTTTTGTTCGAAACAAATTCAATCTTATCTTATCCTATGATTTTTTTTTATATATTCTATCTTATTAAAAAGATATATTAATATGGTTAGTGTAGACTCAATACAATAATATTTGATAAAATTATAACATCAATAAAATAATTTCAATAAATTTATTAAATAATATAATTTTTTGACACATATAGGTCCCAAACTTATATAAAATAATAATATACTATTTTTTTTTTTAATTTAGAGCCTTAATGAAATATGAATCCACCCTTCTATATTTTGTATGAAAATTTATATTCATTTAAATCTAATCTCTCACTTTTTGCAAAGCTTTATAAAATTGTGGAGTGCAAAGTTTTATAGATTTGTGTCGTTTGGCATCAAGTTTCATCAAATCAGTCGAGAGATATTCTGATGATCGTTTAATTGTATTCGATAATGTCGCTTGACTAATCTAGATGTTAAATTTTTAGAAATTCATTTTTGTAGCTCTTTTTGAGACGAAGTTGAATTCTCGCTTTTATACTTTATGCATTTTACATGTCATGATTATATGTTTCACCCTTTGAGATGCGAAATCATTAGAGATTAATACAACAAGAAAAAATAGAATAGTATATAAGATTGATTAGAGAAGAAAAGAATATATAAGTGTAGTAGAAGATTGTGTCATGTATGTATGTACTTGAAGATTAATATTTTGAGATGAAAATCATCCTACAACATAGGATATTACACCATTTATAGTATATATTAAATGACTTTGAGAATATAGAAAAAGTTTTATAATTAACTATATTTTAACCACTTATCAAATAAATAAACTCCACTATGTCAAATTTGAATTTTGAAATTCAACCACATTTAACAAAATTATATTTTATTATTATACATGTAAAATAATAAATTGTTATTTTATGGATTAAATAATATTTTGATAATATAATATTTTTTAGCTAGTTCAAGGTTATTATTTTATAGAGAGTTATTGTATACCTAAAATTTTTTTAATTAATTTTAAATATAAAAACATATATGGTTTATGTTTCTATTTTATTCTGGCTAAAATTTAATAAAGAATTCAGAGGAAGAATTGTATTAGTTTTTTTTAATGAATAATCATGTTTAAAAAATTCAAAGATTGTCGGAAAAGGTAGATTAATTTATTCTTATCATACAAAAATAATAAAAAATGAATTATAATATTGTCATGGATTGTTATAATCTTGTAATATATAAAAATTTATGTAATCTTTTCATTTGAGAAGGGAAAAGTAAAATTTTACCTAAACTGAATTAATGGTCCCTTAAAGGTTTTTTTATTGTATTTTATTTTTAACTCAATTTTATAAAATTTAAAAAAAAAAAAATTATTGTTGAATGACTAAAATATCTCAATTTTTTTTATTTTAAAAAATAATTACATAAAGAATAATATTAATATTTTAATAGATAAAAGAATTATAAAATGAATGAAGTGAGTGTTGAAGATATGGTTGAGTTTTGAGATGAAATCTTAAAAAAAAAAAAAACCATAAATGAAACACGATTTTAAAATGTTATTTAATTAACACCAAATTAAAAATGATAGAAATTTATAATATATAATAATTATATTATTTTATTACTTAGAATTAAAGTTTTTACACATAATAAATGAACCCACCATCACAAGTACATCAAATGATAAACAATTAATAATCTTACCAATTAAGACTTAAGAAGTCTCAATCAAAACACTTGAATTGAATTGTATAAAAAACAATTATGCTTATATTCTCCAAATATTAGTTAAATTCTCTTAATTCTCTTTGCTAATATTTTCCAATTATTCCTTAAAATGCTCATAAAATAAATCCATCACATCGTTCACAAGCCTTGATCACATGTGATTAATTTAGTTTTATTCTAATCTTCATAAAAAAGAATAAAATAAAATGAGACTCAAAGAATATAATTTACTTATATTTCCAATTTAATTCCTTTTTGAAATGCATGTAAGGATAAATTAGTGTCTTCATTCTTCTCTCATAAACATAAAGCTTTAATTTAAGTTTTATGATCATAAAAGGTATAGTTTTTTATTTAAAACATGTCTTCTAAAGCAAGTAATTATGCTTATATTATATTATATTATATTCTATTATCATGACATAAAATAAAATAAATTTTGTAAATATATTATCAAAATAATTTGATGACTGTGATTAAAAAGTTAATGAACAACCATGTAAACAGTTGTTCAACATGAAATTGATCAACTATTTTAAATACAATCCTACTACAACAGTACAACTTACACATAATATCAAAATAGGCATATTAAATAAAGTTGCAATAAACATCAATATCATAGGTTAGTTACCTACAAGAAATACCAATAAAAATTTGGTAAATTGTACAATAACTTTTAATGAAGGTTGAAATCATGGATTTATGTCAATTAGAAACTAGAGAAGCTAATATTTTATGCTAGTGTTCTTGAATGAAACATTTAAAAAAAGTTTCAAGCTTAGCTAATTAATGTTATCTTTATGAGAATGTGTCTATGCGATGTACATATTGTTTTAGATATAAAGGTGAAACGAAGAAGGTGGTTAGTCATCGGAAAAAAAAATTATAGAATCACACCTATTTAAGAACAAAGAAGAATAAAGGGAGAAGTAATCCGTGATTTTGGGTGGGCAAAGTAAGCAACTCATTCGGAAACTCACTAGGGTAGCTTTGTCAAAATGCCTTACCTAATCATTTTTAGGTTTTATGTTCGGTTTTTACTAGGAGAATCTTGATTAAACGAAATAAATCTTAATTAAACGAAATAAATTCAAATAAAAAACTGTGTAATAATATTAGGAATCTTAGAGGCTTCTAAATAATATAGAATTGATAAAAAGAAGTGTGTTTTTTTAATACATAGGTATGATTAATCTAAAATTTTATCAATTTTTAATTTTATTTATCTATACATTTATTTAACTAATTTGAAATTATATAAATCATACACAAAATCAAGCTATATTTAATTTAGGTTTTATTATTATTATTATTATTAATCAATCATACTCGTTTAACACTAAAAACAACAAAATAATATGTTACTTTCGACTAGGGTGGTAAATGAATCAAATACTTTTGATTCGATTCGGTATTCGTATTTGAATTTTGATATTCGTATTCGTAATTTTGTGATTCGAATTCGAATAAAAATATTCGATTCGATTTGACTAATAAACGAATACGAATACAAAATCAAGATATTCGATTCGGTATTCGCTAATATTTGATTAAATATTCGATTATATATATATACCGTTTTATTAATTTTAATTTTATAAATATTATTTATTCTAAAACCCTATTACATATATACATTTCTTCGGTTGAAAACTTGAAACTCACATTTCTTCGGTGATTTACAAACCACTTTAATGAAATGTTCTTTTGATAACTATTATTTATGTTATATTACGCGAAAGTTTAATTAATGGCTTGCATTGCATTGTATTGGAAGTTGAATATTGAAATCGTAATTTGACATTATTATTTAACTTTTATTGAGTAATTTTATTGAATATTGTTATATATTATGTAAAAATATTAATTTTCAAATTTTCGAATAAATTGTATAAAATATGTTTTAAAAAAATCGAATCAAATACTCGAATCGGATCGAATAATACGAATATAAATTTCAAATCGAATACGAATCACATTAATTATTCGAAAAAATTTCGAATACGAATACGAATATTCGAATAGTTTCACGAATACGAATCGAATACAGTAATATTCGCTTCGATTTGATTCGTTTACAACCATACTTTCGACTAGCCTTACAGATTTTAATGTAAAAGTACTATAATATGTTGTTAGTAAATAATATTCTAATATCAATCCTACCGAATATCATAAATATTAACGGTATACCGCTATTTTGGTACTGTATCAATATAATAAATAATACACAAAATCAAGGATATAAGAAATTCTATATTTAATTTAGGTTTTATTATTATTGAGATTGATTGACTACCAACATATCAGAATACAAATAATATTATATTATATTGCTATTTCGGTATTTTATCAGTATTATACAGTTCATTAGAATAATATTAAATTAATTTTATTTTCAAAAAATTAAAATTTATAATTAAATTAATATTAAATTTATTTAGAAGGGATATAAATATATTAAGATTAGAATAAAAAATAAACACTTTTAAAATTTAGCTTCAAATTTACTTAGAAATTTATTTTTTACTAAGATTGGTTATTAGATTTTATTGAAAAGTTATAATGATTTCGTGAATCTAAATTTTAAAATTAAAACTTAATTATTTATAAATATTATATGTATTTTTAATTTATAAATATTATTTCGATATTTCGACATACCAATATATTGAAAGTTTAAAACTTCATACCTTTATCGTATCGATAATTTTAGTGTCAGTACCATACCTTACCAGTATATTAAAAAATCGATATTTTCGATACCATTATATTAAAAAATTGATATTTTCGATATTTTGTGATACGATATTTTCGGCTTGTAATTTTTTTATTAGTGGTCTCATAACCTTTATATTTTTTATATTTTATTTTATTGATAAATGAATAAACTGTTATTACATTTTTTTTTTAAATAAATTGTGAAATTACACAAAGTTCACTTAATTCATTAGAGGGGTATTTAATTATATTCAAAATCATATATATAACAAATCCCAAAAATAATTTAGCTTTCAATTTTGTTTAAAACTGAAATGGATATAGTGGATGAGTGATACGACAATTTGCACTGTAATAATCTTTTATTTTAATTTTTTAAACACAGGTTATCAAGAAATCATATCATCCTTCTTTATGATATTAGCTTTTTTCCAGGCTGAGTATTAATCACTAGAATAATGGTATATGCTAGTAATACCTTTTAATAATAAAAACAATTAAGCATATGAGAAAAATTCGGCGATAGTCTAGGCCACCCGACTAACTTCTTCGGTGTGTTTTATATCATTTTAATAAACTAATTAATCATTTAAACTATACTATATATATATATATTTTTAATTTTAAGATAGTGTAAACATTAAAATTTTGGTTACCTAATTTATAAATTTTTAAGTAATTATTTTGAATAAATAAAATTAAAATACTTAAAAACAAGATCAAAATATAATTAAATAGTTAATGAGATTAATTATTGTAATAATTAAATCTCAATTAATTAAAATAATGGATAACAAAAATAAATAATTTAGGATAAATGTTGTTGTAACCTCCGGAAAAACCCTTCAAGTATAGGTTTTGCGGAAAAGCTCGAGATTTAAAAATTTTAACATCGGTTTGCGTGTCAGAAATTTTCTTTTAAAATAATTATTTTTAAAAATCTTAAATGATCCATGACATATTTTGAAATTAATTAAAATTAATTTGAGGTTATATTTTAAATAAACCCGGGATTTTAGATAATGAAATTACCATTTGTTTTTTAGAAATCCGTTTGTTTAAATTAATTAAACATAAATAATTTAAAATATTATTTGTTTTAAAAAAGAGTCGCCACTTGATTTTTTGAAAATCAATAAAAAGTGGCGTGCGTGTACAATCGTATTGACTATAATTTTTTTGTTTCGTAGTTTGGTGATACTCGGGAAAGGGCTTTTGTGCTTCATCCTCCGTACCCGTTTTAAAAACGGTCTCTACTTATAAAGTTGCATTTTTAAAATTAGTTGTATAACGTTTGAGTTTTAACCAATTATTCTTTCGGTCGTAGTCATATTTCTATATTTTAGTGTTATTTAAAATATTGAAACAATAATATTTAAATGTTGGTACTAATGATGACTAAGGAGGATTATACCTGAAGAACATAAGTCATTATTAAGGGTGTTTGAGTTTAGAAATAAACATCAAACAAGCTTTAGTCAGAATACTTTTTTTTAAAATATTTCAAAAATATTTTGAAAGCATTTTCTTATTTTTTTGGATTTTTAGAAAATGGTTTGAGTTCCAAAATAACAAAAATAATTTTAAGTTTTGAAAAGTGGAACCAAATAGGCCTTAGGAACGGAGTCTTAAGCCTTTGGTCCATTTTTATTGGACGGTGTCTAAAAACCCTCGGTCCAGGTCGAGGAGTTTCTCGGTCAAGGCTCAAGATCTTCGGTCAGAGTGTCGAAGTCCCTCGTTCTAGGTGCTAAGGACTCTCGGTCCTTGGCTGAGATTATCGGTCTGGGTATATAAACCCATCAGTCTTGGGTTAACTCTAGCTAAGTTCATCGGTCCTAGGTTTAGGAATTCTCGGCCAGGGTCGAGATTCCTCGGTCATAGGTTTGACCTTTCAATCAAACATGTCGGCCATGGGTGGAGATTTTCGGTCCTAGGTTCGGGAATCATCGGTCCTATGTTTGAATTCTCAATCGGATGTAAAAATCCTTGGTCGGACCTCTCGGTCTTAGCTCAAGAACATTGGTCGGACCTGTTGGTCCTATCGAATATATCGGCCCTAGGTTTGATTTTCTCGATCCTAGGTCTCGATCTGGACCGATGATTGTCGGTCGGACTCTCGGTCCTAGGTTAGACGTCTCGGTCCTCAAGAACACCAAAATGCATGTTTTTTTAATTTTTATTTTTAGCTTGGATTCTTTGATCCAAGGGTTTGGGTTGCTTCACAAAGCTCCTACAACATGTTGATCATCATCTCAATGTATCAATCAACTTGGATGATGATCAAATCGTTCAAAATAGTTTGCGGTCAAAATTTGGGTTTTTTTTATTTTAAAGGTGTTTTGAAGAGAGACGAGATATCCAATAGCTTCCTTATATCCCAAATATTTGATTGGTATCAAAACAAGAATATTGAATGTTCGTTTTGACCAAATTAAGAACTCAAAATTTTCAATTGTTTTGAAAATTTTGATTTTGATCAAACATGACCGAGATGGATCAAACATGATCCAACCAGTTTTCTAACATGATTACAATCATGTTGGGAAGCTTTTGGGGCAGTGATTCAAGAGAATTAGCCTAAGAACAACAAATACGTTTTTTTGATTTTTAAAATTTAAATTTGGGTTTTTCCGTTTTAGGTAAATTGATTGTTTCTAACATATCTAGAAAGTTTATAAATGATTCTAGGATTGATTTCCAGCCATAAAACACTATAAACAACAAGCATACAAGGTTATACAATTTGAAATATAAAAATTTTAACTTCAAACTATAAATATGAATTAGAGGGTGATTGAAACATTACCAAGGATTGGAGAACACTCCTAGATCCTTAAAAAAGCTTTTGGGATGCTCAGATCCAAGATTTAGAGTCTTATACATTTTTTTTGAAAAATCGAAACTTTGAGCTTTTATGGTAGATTTTCGAAAACTTTTGATTTAGGGCTTGAGATGTTATCTCTTGTTTTTGGAATGAATCAAGGGGTGTATTTATAGCATCCTTGAGTCGGTGGAGGCTACAAGTGGATCGAATCAGCCAAAAGTCATTAATGACGTTTTGGTTGTTCTTTCGACCACTTGATGAAATAGGGATGAATCATCCCTATGGAATTAAGTAGCAGGAATGATCATCGGAGTAGGGTGTTCATTTAAGCTTTTGAATCAATCGTTTTTGTTGACTGTGGAGAAAGTTCCAAAAATAGAAAATCAAAGACGGATCTTCATGCTTATCCTTCCAGTGTCACGATGAAGACAATGGTGGCGCTCAAAACAATGTTGTTTTGTGCACGTTTGGGCGTTCTATCAACGTCTTGGCTAAAGGTCGTTATCTGATCTAGTGCCTCGCGAGCGCGCGTTCCTTCCACTACAACAGGCTATGCGGGCGCGCTTGGGACGTTATATGATAATCCAGCGTCCATTCGATGGACGCAGTTCCTGCTGTAGACTTCTTCCGGATTTCGGCTACACTAGATCGCGCATTTATTTTTATTTTTAAATCTCAAGGGTTTGATGGAAATTGATTTTTCTTTCACCTTTTGACTATACTTTTGATATTTTTTAAATACACAGAATATTAAAATAAATATGGCAAATAATTTACCAATTTATTTTTTTATTATTATTTTTTTGCATATTTTAGGTTTAAATAAATGAATTTGGGGATAAAATATGCATCTCATCTCATCCTAAATTATTTATTTTAATCTATTGATTTTGTCTAAAATTATTTTAAAATAAATGAGTACAACAATACCCCAAATAAATTTTTTGACTATTTTTTTTAATTAATTAGGTTTTATTTATCACAATAATTAGTCTAATTATTTTTTATTTTAATTGAGTTTTAGCTATGAGGTTAATTATTTTGATTTTATTTATTCAAAAATAAATCAAAATAATTATTTTAATTTTGTAAATTGGTGTGTAGATTTTTAGTGCTTACATAGTGCCCCTCTCGAATTGAGTTTGAATACAACAAACTGGTTTTGAAAACATTGATTCGAGTATGACATCTAACACTAAGTTATCTAGTCTAACTTATAATTAGGGAGTTTATAAAGATATAACATGTAACGTGTTGATTATTGGGGTGACCTAGTGATGTTGTGCATAGTAGTTCGTCAAGGTGCTTCCAAGCGTTGCTGTAGGGATCTTTCTCTGATGATTATCCTAACAAGAATAATTCTTTGGGATTCATGTTTTACAGATCTTAACAAAGTACCCATAAAATATGTGGAATAGAGATAATTATAGGTATTGAAACATCAATTCCTATCTAGTATGAATATCAACCAATTATTTAAGATAGTCATGTATAATTGGCTAATGGCTAATGTTATGAGATATGACAGGGAACATGAAAATTATAACAACTTTCGTGTGAGTTACTAACAAGTAATTCTTAAGGTGATCATATGTGTATGATCACGAGACTTATCAATATATAATTAAGTCTTGGTGAAAGCTAATAAGCTTGCCTATGGGGGGCTTACTAATAAGTAAGGCATTAAGCGATCATGTATAAATGATCATGGTACCGTCAATGTATATGTTTATCGTGGGAGTTAACAAACTTTCTGTGAAGGTCACTCACATGTGAGGTTGAAAACGATCATGTATAAATGATCATGGAGCTATCAACAGATAGACTTTCGTGGATTAGAGAAGACCTATTGGAAAGTAGAATTTTATCAAAGTACCTATCTAGAGATAGGGTTTGCTTGAGTACCTTATCAAGAGATATGGTTTGGGATACCTATCAAGTTATAGGGTTTTGTTCGAGGATCTATCGATGGATAGGGTTTTGTGATTTATTTAGATGGTAGAGTTTGAACATGATCATGTACAAATGATCGATGTTCTTATTGATAAACAAGGCTTTATATTATCGAGAGATAAAGTTTTGTGAATTGGGAGATATGCCTATAGAATTTGACTGAAGTACCTATCGAGAGATATGGTTTTTGTTTTGAGATATTTAGTTACAATGATGTTGCGAAAGAAGATACCTATCTAGAGATATATTTTTAGCGGAATCGTATATAAACGATGTCTTTACCTATCGACATATAGGGTTTTCATACCAATGATTAGTGTATCTATCAACATATAGAGTTTTGAACGAAATCGTATACAAATGATGTCTCGACCTATTGATAAATAGAGTTTTTAGACGAAATCGTGTACGAACGATTAGTTCACCTATCAACCTATAAAGTTTCTAACAAAACCATGAATGATGTCTCGACCTTGTACGCGTTTAAAAACGTCCGCCCCGAAAAACGATTTTTTTCAACTTTTAAGAAATAAATATAAAATATAAATATCTCTTTGAAAATTTTGAAATAAAATTAAATCAAATCGGAGAATTGTTTAAAACCCAGTTTGTGACTAAAGAGTCGCCACTTAATTTTTCTTATAAAATTAGGAAAAATACATTATTGGCATGTAAAACAATAATGCCTTTTGAAAAGAAATTATTTAAGAGTTCGGTGCTTCGTTACGTAACGTGAAAAAAGCTTTGGCGCTATATCTCACATGCTCGTTAAAAAAAAAGTCTCTTCTAATATTTTGGCCATTTTTAGAAAATATTTTACACTTTTGATCCATTTATTTGTCAATTCCTATCTGATCTAAAATATTAATATTAAATTAATTTAAAGGTAATACTTATTAAATATTATAATAAATAATAATAATTATTCACAAATAAATAAAATGAGAAAATAAAAGGAATTAAAATTTATTATTTTCACAAATTAATTTTATAATCAATATACAATTTTTGAGTTTTTATAAAATGATTAAAGACATTTAAATTCAAAAATTAAATAAAGCTGAAAATGGGTAATTTGTATAATATTTTGGGAAAAGTTCGAAAACAATAAACCCTTTTTTTTAATCTTAAAATTTAAATTTAAATATTTTCAATATAAAGTTAAGTAATAAATTTAAATAAGCAAAAAACATTAAAACCCAAGTTAATAGTGAATTTCAATTAACCATTTAAATTTAAATAAATTAAATCGTAAATGAAATAACTCAAATTAAAATAGAAAATTGAAATTTATAGATAAAATTAAGATAAGACAAAATGAGAATTGAACTTAAATTCTTCTTAAAATGCTATAAACTTCTTGAACAGGTTACTAACACTCAAACAACCTCACTTACATAAAAAAAAAAAAAAAAAAAAATGAAAATTTTAGACAAAAGCTCAAAAATTAAAAATTTAAAATAATATTATTTTTTTTCTCTCTCTTTTTTTCTTCTTCTTTATCTTTATCTTGCTCTTCCTTTTTTTCTAGTGTTTCTCTTAGTTCTCGTTCTATGATATTTATAGGGTCTATTGCCCCCTCTATGATGTAATTTGCTTAAGATTTTTTTTTGGCAGTAAATAATCTTTCATTTTTCTCTCATCATTTTTCTTAATCCATGCAAAAAAATAAATAAATTAAAATTAATATTATTCTATTTATTACCAAAATAAACTAATATTAATATATATATATATTATATATATTAGTCTATTTATTTGCTTATTTATTTTAGCATATAAAATAAAATAAAACATTTAATAATAAATTAAATTATTTAAAATTCAACCTATTTATAAAAATATTATTTATTTTATTTGTAAGATACAATATTATTCTCCAAAAATTAATTTTATATTTTCAAACAAAAATCAATTGGTATGCTCCAGATTTATTTAAAAATATAAATTTGGGGAACAGAAATGAGTGTCTACAGAATGCCCCTCTTGGACGAAGTTGAATGAAATTTTTAGTTTTAGTAATACGCATGTCCAAGCTTGAGTAATAGGCACTTCTTTTGAATCTCCCAAATTTATTATTTTTTGTTTTAGTTATGACTTAGTTTGTCCACTTAAACTAGAATCTTGTGTTATGACTTAGTTTGTCTACTTAAGCTAAGAACCCTAAAGTGTTTCTACTTTTGACTCGACTATTACTTAGTTTATCAACTTAAACTAAACATATCGTGTTTGACTTAGCTTGTCTACTTAAGCTAAGTATCTTTTATGTTTAGCTTGTCCACTTAAGCTAAAATCTTTTGTGTTTAGCTTGTCCACTTAAGCTAAAATCTTCTATGTTTGACTTAACTTGTTCATTTAAGCTAAGAAACATAAATCTTCGTCATTTAAAATAGCTTGTTCACTTAAGCTAAGGCTTAACTTGTCCACTTAAGTTAAGTAACTAAATTTTTTTCTATTTTTATTTTAATAGAAATGCCCCTAGCATAAAATGTTTTCGTATTTTTTTACATGGCTAGTCAACCACATTTGAGAAACAAAATTTAGACCTTTTGAACCTTCTAGGTATTTGAGTGCCTCTACGTTCTCACGTTTTGGTGACGTAGGATCAAAACATCCTCAAGAACTAGTTCAGTACATTGTCTCTTTGACTATTCAAAAGGAGACCAATCGTAAGTGCATTTCTTCGATACAGAGTTTATCAATTACGAATTTAAACTCTAGTACGAACGATATCATAAATTTTCCTTGAAAGATCATATATGCTCGAACATCAATATATGAAATTCACGTCAAACTTAATATTTTAACCACGTACCATGAGGTTAGATCTCATTTCTCTTCAGGAAGTTATGTAATTTGAACTCTAATCCTTAAAGTGTATTTCCTTAGACATACTCGAGGTATATCTAATAGAATCAATACACTCTTGTTCTTTCCTTTAGCAAATCTGACAAAAGTCTAGGTGAATAACAAGTGGTGATTTCAATATCTCAATTAATATGAGTGTCTTTTTCACCATTTCTTTTCCTATGATTGGGGTATATCTGATAGAATCGATACACTTTTGTTCTTGCATTTAGCAATCCGGACAAGAGTCTAGGTTGAATAACAAGTGGTGATTTCAATATCTCAACCAACACAATCTTGTATAATATAAGTTCTTGTAATTTCCTATTTCTTAGAGACATTAAATTCTTACGCACAACCTCCTATAGAGATTAAATGCCTCTATTGGTAATAATGGTTCCGAGTTCTGGCATTTTGACTTTTCTAGGAGCTTTTCCAACAAGGTTTCAGACACTCTGTAAGACTGTCGAGCGAGTTCAATTAGATAGTACTCTATTCAAATTTCAAGAGTTACTTTGGTTCCTTTTGAGATAGTCAAGGAAACAGTTGACATTTCCTTATCTTTACTTGTTTTCTAAATCCTCATTTCACTTTTTGTGTTAATTTATTTATCCATCATTTGTTTAGAGGGATCAAAAGGTCAACAATCGTCTCAATGTGATCATAATCAATTGCGTGAAAGCATTTGATCGTTTTCAATGCCCCTAATTTTGATGTTGGGTTTTGACGTTTGACATAGTCAATGTTAGCTTTTCACCAAATTTAAAATTTCATCATTTTAACCATCATTTTTTTTAATAAAAATTCCCCTAGTGTTGAAATGTTTTTTGTTTTTATGAAAAAGTTTAGGATCAGGCTCATACAAGCTTCCTACGTATCCCATAGCTAGGGGAATTTAGGTCCAACGTAGTTCTATTGCAAAAGAGATGAGTTTTTTTAGGACCGATCCTCGTGAGAGGTTGCCTACATACTCTCATAATATGAGAAAATTAGGCCCGACATAGTTCATTTCTTTTCACAAGCTTTTCAGTCTGAGGGGTTCGATTGCCGAATAAGTTTTGATTTCTACTATGAGGTCCTCAAATTGTTGCTCCAATTGTATCAGCGTATCCCGAAGATTGTCTAACCTTAAACTAACTGACTCATTAAACCTTCTTAGTGGGTTAGTCATTGCGAACGATGATGAATATGGATATGTTGCGTTCAAGAGAACGAACTGAGTTTGAACTTTTATCAAATAAAAACAAGCAATGCGTTGCTCGTATGCACATAAACCCTAGTACGCAATAGACACTCATTCCTTGAACTAGTTATGTGAAGAAAATATGTGAGTATCAAAGGAATTAAATTGATTTTCCTATGCCTGTGGATAAAACGCAAACAATCGCAAACATGCACCACTCATCCTTTCATTACAATTTCTCTCATGTATCTTAATAAAGAGATTTACATTTTAAGTATATAGAAATCTAGTCTAAGCCTTTGAATCTTCAAATCTTCTCGTCTTTCTTGATCATCTTTGCGTCTTACGCATCTCTCTTGATCGTCTTTACGTCTCACACGTTTTTCTTAGTCGTCTTTGCGTCTCACACGTCTTTCTTGTTCATCTTTGCGTCTCACGCGTCTTTCTTGATCATGTTTACACCTATAATCGTGAGTAGTAAAAACACAAAGACAAGAACTAGTTAGAATTGACTTTCTCTTTTAATTTCTAGATTTTCTTGATTTTTCTCTTTAAAGATTTTCCTCTTTAAAGATTTTCTAGAATTTTCCAAAGTTTGACTTTATCTTTTTTAACTTCTCCTTTTTTCTAAAATTTTCTAAGTTTAGACTTAATCTTTTCTTAAAGTTTGACTTAGTCTCTTTCTCTAAAATCTTCTAATGTTGAACTTAATCTTTAGACTTTTCATATTTTCTGAATTTCAAGTGGATAACATGAAAGCCTAAGATTCTATATGCAAGTACACGTAAAATGTAAACACATAAGTTTGAAAGCTTCGTGACGTGGTTTTGTTGCTCGACAGGACGAGACGAGGCAATGACTTGGCAAAATTGACTTTTTTGGCTTTTTGTTCTAATGTTAGGAGTGGCTTAAAAGAGAGTTGTTCCATCGACAAGGATACTATCCCAAAATGGATCTCTCGATGTAAAAGGAGCTCTCAATTGGACGTACCCCTCACCTCTATTTCAAATCCCTCATTTTCAATAGTAAGGAATATTTGAAAACAAGAGAGGGTTAATCCGGGTTTTTTCCTAGAGTTTTTCCTCAACTCACAAATCACACAAAACCTCAAAGGTGGGTTGAGATTGTAATTACTCATTGACAATCTTAGCACGTAATCAATAGATGTATAGGCTTCGTCCAACGACATATACCTTATACTATCTTCACATTGGAGCCCCATAGCTCATGCACATTAAGAAAACAAAAATCCGGGTCTTTAATACCCGTGTAAGTGTAAAATATATTTTTCTAAAAATGGATAACCAAAATATTATTTTCAAGTTATGCATCAAAAGTCCCTAGTAGAGTCACTGGAAAAAAATGTACGCGTTTAAAAATGTCCACTCCGAAAAACGATTTTTTCAACATTTAAGAAATAAATATAAAATATAAATATTTTTTAGAAAATTTTGAAATAAAACTAAATCAAAGAGGGGAATTATTTAAATACCAGTTTGTGACTAAAGAGTTACCACATAATTTTTTTTTTATAAAATTAAGAAAAATAAATTATTTGCATGTAAAACAATAACGCCTTTTAAAAAAAGATTTTTTAAAGGTTAGGTGGTGCTTGGTTACTAGTAAAAAAGAGCTTTGGCGCTCCGTTAAAAAAACGTCTCTACTTCTAATCTTTTGACCATATTTAGAAAATATTTTATACTTATTTGACAAGTTTATTTGTCAATTCATCTGATCTAAAATATTAATATTAAATTAATCTAAAAATAATATTTATTAAATATAATAACTAATAATAATAATTATTCATAAATAAAAAACTGAGAAAATAAATGAGAAAATAAATTAAAATTTATTATATTCATAAATTAATTTTATGATTATAATAAATAAACACATATTATTAGTGAATTTCAATTAACAATTTAAATTTAAAGAAATTAAATCGTAAATAAAATAACTCAAATTAAAATAGAAATTAAAATTTATAGATAAAATTAAGATAAGAAAAAATGAGAATTGAGCTTACAATTAGTTTAAATGTTCCTAAAATGCAATAAAAAATTTAGACAAAAGCTCAAAAATTAAAAATTAAGAATATTATTTCAGCGTTCCGTCTTTTTTATTTTTCACCCTCTTTTTTTCTTATTCTTTTTATCTTGCTCTTTTTTTTTGTGCGTTTCTCTGATATGTAATTTGTAAAAAAAAAAATTCAACATGCTCAGTCATTTAAAATTTATTATGACTTTAAACAATTTCCTTAATCTCTGAAAAAAATCAAAATTAATATTTATTAATTTTATTTATCCTATTTATTTGCCAAAATAAACTAATATTAATATATATATATATATATATATATATATATATATATATTAGCCAATTTATTTACTTATTTATTTTAACATATAAAATAAAATAACATATTTAATAATAAATTAAATCATTTAAAATTCAACCTATTAATAAAAATATTATTTATTTTACTTGCAAGATATGATATTATTCCTCCAAAAACTAATTTTATATTCAAACAAAATCTTTTGGTAGGCTCAAGATTTATTTAAAAATATAAATTTGGGGAACAAAAATGAGTGTTTACAAACTTATTAACAAATAAGATTTAGTCACAGAGTCGTGTATGAACGGCGTATCAACCTATTAACAAATAAGATTTAGTCACGGAGTCGTGTACGAACGACGTATCGATCTATTAACAGATAGAATTTAGTCACAGAGTCTTGTACGAACGATGTCTCGACCTATTAACAAATATGATTTAGTCACAGAGTCGTGTACGAATGACGTCTCGATTAACAATTCTGATTTAGTTATAGAGTCATGTACGAACGACGTCTTGACCTATAAATAGGATTTAGTCACGGATTCGTGTACGAACAACGTCTCGACCTATCTACAAATAATATTTAGTCACGGAGTCGTATACGATCGACAAATCGACCTATCTACAAATATGATTTAGTCATAGAGTCGTGTACAAATGATATCTCGACCCATCTAAAAATAAGATTTTGTCACGGAGTCGTGTACAAACGACGTCTCGACCTATTAACAAATATGATTTAGTCACAGAGTTGTGTACGAATGACGTCTCGACCTATCTACAAATAGGATTTCGTCACGGAGTCGTGTACGAACAACGTCTCGACCTATCTACAAATAGGATTTAGTCATGGATTCATATATGAACGACATCTCGACCTATCTACAAATAGGATTTAGTCACAGAGTCGTGTACAAATGACATCTCGAACCATCTTTAAATAGGATTTAGTCACGGAGTCGTGTAAAAACGATGTCTCAACTTTTGAAAAAATAGGATTTACTCGCGGAGTCGTGTACGAACAACGTCTCAACCTATCTACAAATATGATTTAGTCATGGAGTCGTGTACAAATGACGTCTCAACCTATTAACAAATAAGATTTAGTCACAAAGTCATATACGAATGACTTTTGAAAAAATAGGATTTACTCATAGAGTCGTGTACGAACAATGTCTCGACCTATCTACAAATAAGATTTATTCACGGAGTCGTGTATGAACAACGTCTCGACCTATTAACAAATAGGATTTAGTCATGGAGTCGTGTACGAACGACGTCTCGACCTACTACAAATAGGATTTAGTCACGAAGTCGTGTACGAACAACGTCTTGACCTATCTACTAATATGATTTAGTCATAGAGTCATATATGAATGACATCTCTACCTATCTACAAATAAGATTTAGTCACAGAGTCGTGTACGAACGACGTCTCGACCTATTTACAAATAGGATTTTGGATACCTAACTACAATTAGGGTTTTTAGCAGAATCGTATACAAATGATCTATCGCATCTATCGATAAGGGTTTAGATACCTAACTACAATTAGGGTTTAAACATGATCATGTACGAACGATCTCACGCACCTATCAATAGATAGAATTTGGGTACCTAACTACAATTAGGATTTAAAACGGGATCGTGTACAAACAATCTCACATACCTATCAACAGATAGGGTTTGGGTACCTGACTATAATTAGGATTTAAAATAGGATTGTGTACGAACGATCTCACGTACCTACCAATAGATAGTGTTCGGGTACCTTACTACAATTAGGATTTAAAATGGGATCGTGTACGAACGATCTCACGTACCTATCAATATATAAGGTTTTGGAGACTCAATTTTGCTTATTTTTCTTTTGCAGTATCAGTCATGGCTCTATGTCTTTTAAGGGAATATTTCAACAGAATCTTTGTTTCTCTTTCCTTTTCCCAAATGACAGATGACTCATATTTTTGGATAAAGAGGCATTTTTTGTTCCCATAGTTCCTATCCTTATTTATCTCTTTTCTTTTTTGATATTGAAATGAATCTTGATCCTTTGGAATGAATCATGACGTTTTCGAATTCAAATAGGATTTAGTCATGGAGTCGTGTACAAACGATGTCTCGACCTATTAACAAATAGGATTTAGTCACAGAGTCTTGTACGAATGACGTCTTGACCTATCTACAAATAGGATTTAGTCACATTGTTGTGTACAAATGACGTCTCGACCTATTAATAAATAAGATTTAGTCACAGAGTCATGTACAATGACGCCTCGACCTATTAAGAAATAGGATTTAGTCATAGAGTCGTGTATAAACGACGTCTCGACCTATCTACAAATAGGATTTAGTCACGGAGTCGTGTATGAACAACGTCTCGGCCTATTAAAAAATAAGATTTAGTCATGGAGTCGTGTACAAACGACGTCTTGACCTATCTAAAAATAGGATTTAGTCACAGAGTCGTGTACGAACAATGTCTCGACCTATCTACAAATATGATTTAGTCATATAGTCGTAGACAAATAACATCTCGACCTATCTACAAATAATATTTAGTCACGGAGTCGTGTATGAACGACGTCTCGACCTATTTACAAATAGGATTTTGGATACCTAACTACAATTAGGGTTTTTAGCGAAATTGTATACAAATAATCTATCGCACCTATCAACAAATAAGGTTTAGATACCTAACTACAATTAAGGTTTAAACATGATCGTGTACAAACGATCTCACGCACCTATCAATAGATAGAACTTAGGTACCTAACTACAATTAGGATTTAAAACGAGATCGTGTACAAAAAATCTCGCATACCTATCAACAGATAGGGTTTGGGTACATAACTACAATTAGGATTTAAAATGGGATTATGTACGAACGATCTCACGTAACTACCAATAGATAGTGTTCGGGTACCTTACTAAAATTAGGATTTAAAACGGGATGGTGTACGAACGATCTCACATACCTATCAATATATAAGGTTATGGAGACTCGATTTTTCTTATTTTTCTTTTATAGTATAAGTCATTGCTCTATACTTTTAAGGGGATATTTCAACAAAAAATCTTTGTTTCTCTTTTCTTTTCCAAAATGTCCTTCGCAACTAATTTTAAAATTAGTCGGCGTTTTTAAAGTCTTATTTATGGACAGATGACTCATGTTTTGGATTAATAGGCATTTTTTTCTCCTAGTTTCTATCCTTGTTTATCTCTTTTCTTTTTCGAGATTGAAATGAATCTTGTTCCTTTGGAATGAATCATGACGTTTTCGATTTCAAAATGTATTTAGGGCTAGGCTTTGAATATCTTTTCTGTCATTTGTGATGATTTATTTTCATCAAGGAATAAGATTTATTTTCCCCAACTTTTGAGATATCAACTATAAATTTGATCTCGTGTACAAACGATTATCCATAATCATAACCCTAAAAGAAGAGTCAAAACGTTGACATTTTTGATAAAAGAGTGCAACTTATTATTGGTTGATTGACCTTAAACTACATTTCTCGAAAGTTCAACTCATCGCAAAAACATTTGGAAGAGGTTTTATCAATTTTATGCTTTGGGTTTTTGTTAGCCATTTTTCTCTCTCTTTTATCTTTTGTTGGCTCGCGGATGTATTTGGTAGAATTGGTAAATCCTTGCCCTTACCGTAGCAATCAAGACTAGAGTCTAAGTAGGCAATGAATGGTTACTTCAGTACCTCAACACTTGAGTCGTTTTCTGTTTTGAGTCGTTTTCTATTTTTTCTCCGGAGTATATTTGGTAGAATTGATACATTATGCTCTTGCCGTAGCAATCATGACTAGAGTCTAAGTGAGAACGAACGGTAATTTCAATACCACAACCAACACAGGAATATTTTTTCAATTTTTTTTATAGATTTTCAGGGTTTATTACGGTTCTCTTTTTGTCATTTTTGTTTTTTTGGTTATTTTTCTTCCCAAAGAATGAGTTTCAAACCTCTCATTCTTTAACAAAAGTAATGATGAGGTGTCCTTTCTTAATTTGGGGATCTAGGCCTTGCTTATGGGGTTTATTCAGGCTCTTTTTTTTCATTCAAAAACCTTTGAGGGGGGCTACTCTTAGGTAGGGCTACAAATGAGTCAAGCTACTCGTGAGCCACTCGAGAGCCGCTCGGTCAAAGCTCGGCTTGAGCTTGAATTTAACCGAGCTCGAGCTAAGCTCGAGCCGACTCGTTTAAAATTCGAATCGAGCTCGAGCCCATATAATGCTTGCTCGATGACTTGTCGAGCTTTTTCGAGCCTAAGTATATAATATATAATTTTTTATTTAATATTAAAACTCAAATAATATATGTTTTCCATCTCTTTCTCTTCAAAGCCCATATGAAGGCCCACAATCCATAAGTAAAACCCTAATGTCTAACATATCTATTATCTACTACTCTTCATTTAACATAACCTAATCTTCATGTAATCGCTTCTTTCATTCTTCCTTCAACCTAACCTAATCTTTTTCATCTAATCAATCGCCTCTTCTTTCATTCTTAATCTTTTCTTCATCCATTCTTCACCATTTCTTTAGCTCTTAATCTCTTATTCTTTAGTCTTCACATATTTTTCACTCTTCATCTATTCATTTTTTCATTAAGAAGAGGCTTAAAGGTAATTAAATTTATTTTTTCATAACTATTGTTTTTTTTTTATTTAACTTTGATTTTTTTTTTTTACCTTAAGAGGCAACAAAGAAAAGAAAAACTATTTTATTGGTCTTAAGAGGCAACAAAGAAAAGAAAAAAACAAACTATTTTATTGGTCAACTTAGTGATAAGGTAAATCTTGTTCATTTTTTTTTTCATGTATTAAAAGAAATTTATGTTTATATATATATATATATATATATATATATATATATATATATATATATCTTTTTTTCATGTATTAGGATAAACTTAGACTTGTGAGAATATATAGAATAAGACGAAATAAAAAAAATAATAAATTATATATAATAAAAGTATATTATATATAATATTGAAAGAGATAAAAAAAATGGTTAATTTATTATATATAATAAAAATAATATTAAGATATAATAATTAGTTTAGTATAAAAAGAAATAAAAATGGTTAATATTTTATTTATAATAAAAGTATATTATACTTTATATTTTATATTGAAAAGAGATAAAAAGAAAGGGTTAATATATTATATATAATAAAAATAAATATTATGGATATAATAATTATTATATTATAATATATAATTATTTATGGATAAAAATAGTTAATATATTATATATAAAAAAATGTTTATTATATATAATATTGAAAGAGATAAAAAAAATGTTAATATATTTTATATAATAAAAGTATAATATATATAATATTTAAAGAGAAAAAAAAGTTAATATATTTATTATATATATATGGAGAGAGAATATATATATATATATATAATATTTAGAGAAAAAAAATAATTTATAAAATTAATAATATATATTATAATATATAAAAAAAAATAATAAATTGTTGTTATAAGTTAGATTCTTCTTTTTATTATACTTGCACCCAAATAATTCAAATATATATAATAATATCTAATAAATTAAACATTATGAGTTAATAAATTGAACATTATTTGTTAATTAGCTTATATCTAAATCAATTAATTCTTTTTATATTAGATGTTTGATAATTTTATTTTAAGTATACTATAAGTAAAATTGACATATTTATTAATATTAGGTATGTCTATGGAAGAGTCGTCTCTTTTACTTACCATAAATAGTGTCGTAGCTGAATACTGTGCAAACTCTACTTTGTGGGGGTGATTGACTTCGACATATAAATGGAATGAAAAAGAAGATTAAAGTAAGTTTTCATTATTAAATTCTTATGTTACACACGGAATTTTATCACTTATTTAATTAATTTTTCACTTTTTTAGAAAGAGAAGACATATCAAGAAATTTTGTTGCTGGTATCTACCTCTTAAAGTAAGTTAAATTTTAATTATTTGTTTTAACATTATTTTTTATATTAATTATTTTTAAGATTAAACATTTCATATTATTGAATGCAGGTAGTTGTACGTGTGCTATGATTGAAGAACATGAATTAAAAAGATTAATATATTGAATGTTCAAACAACTTTTATAGTTTTGTACTTTAATTTTTGAATTTTATGTTTTAGAATTTTGATTAGTAATGGTGATTTAATGTTTTGGATTATTATATTTTAGAATTTTCAATAGTTATGATTGTTTCATATTTTAATTTTGAAATATCATGTTTTAATTATTAATATGTATGAAAGTTTGATATTTTAATTTTATAAATAAATTTGGTTGGAGTTCGAGCTTGAAAATTAAAATTTTGTTCAAGCTTTCGAGTCAAGCCGAGCTTGTAGGTAATATAGTCGAGTCGAACTCGAGCTCAAATTTATAAGCTCATTCGAGCTCGAGTTCGAGTTGAGCTAATAAATACTTAATCGAGTTGAGCTCGAGCTTCAGTAAGTTTGAGCTCGGCTCGGCTCATTTGCAGCCCTACTCTTAGGATAATCATCTACAAACAAAAAAGAGTTTATGACCGATATTTCTTGAATCGGGGTTATTGTGAAATCCTTGTTTTATTTATGAGAATATCACTCGAATGTAAGTTATGTTCTTAGCTTTGCCCCTACTTATTTCCTAAAATCCGACACATCGGCTCTAGGATTAGATCAATGTTTTCTTCTTTTCTCAAAAGATTTTATTTTTCTCTTGAGGAAGAGACTAAAGAGTTTCATTTATGTGAGATCGGGCCCACAAACATGCAGGTTGTCTATGTATCTTCTTGGTTTGATTTTTCTGCATTGAGAAGAATCAGGTCTTCGTAGTTCGGACATGAATCATTTGTTCATGTTACAAGTTATACAAAACTTGGGATTGGATTCTATTGAAATAAACTTTTTTCAAGGTCGAGCTTTAAACCGTTATGTGCATGCTTGATATTATACAAAATATGTTTTAAGCGCATTGAGATTACTTGGCGCAATGAACTATTAGCTATCTATGTTAGATAGGCAGACAGTTCATCTAGAGAGGATTTTCTTAAGTAGGAAGAGTCCATCTCATTTGGGTCAAAACTTTCCCCTAGGGTCTAGGAGTTCCCGAGTTTTTTTGAGAACTAGATCACCTTCTTTGAGGTTTCTAGGTTTTACCTTCTTATTGAAAGTGTCTGACCTGCATTTTTGGTAGGCTTGGGTTTTACACAAAGTGTTTAACCTTCTGTCCTCCATTAACGTTAGTTAGTCATATAGAGATTTGAGTTAGTCTTCTTCAATAACATGGCGCTAAGAGTATTCTTAGAGTAAACCAAAGAGTAAGGAGTTTCATCCGTCAAAGTTCAAGGAGTTGTAGGATATCCCGATAAGGCGTATGAAATCTTCTCATGTTAGTCCTTATATGTGTTGGTCATCTTCTTTATGATCCTAATCATGTTTTTGTTTGTCGTTTCAACCGCACCATATTCAACGGTTTTCGATAGAAGAACTACTTTAGTTTGGGGACTATAGGGCAATGACTTGTGATGCTCGATCACTTTTCTTTGGAAGTGTCGACCATTGTTTAAAATCAGGGCGTGATGAACTCCATAACTAGCGATGATGCTAGTTCGGATGAACTTTGCCACTTGAGATGATTTTAAGACTTTGTAGGAAGCTATTTCAACCCATTTGGTGAAGTAGTCTATGGCGACGAGTATGAACTCGTGTCCATTTGACGCGTGGGAATAGATTTTCCCAATAACGTCAATGCCCCATGTAGAAAAGGGTCAAGAGGATGTCATGTTGTAAAGGAGCGAGACCGGTGTATGCTTCAAGTTAGCATATATTTGCCATTGATGACAACTCCTTACATAACTCACATTCTTGTTCGAGGTTTTGTCAATAATATCTTAAACATAGTACTTTCTTGGATAAAGTCATTTCACTCATGTGTGGGTCACATGTCTCTGCATGTACTTCTTCAATGGTCCTCCTGGATTTAAGATTATTTATGCATATCATGTTTTGACCGTCGAAAGATCGACGATGAAGCCTATTGGCAATCCAAGCGTAATTGGTGGAATACTGGCGCAAAACATGTAGTTCCTTAGATCGGAAGTGGGAAAAATATTCTCCACATTCAATGTACTTTTAGAGAGTATCGTACAAGGGTTTAACAATATTCTCACAAGAAATGACTACTCCTGTTTCAAAAACAAGTTGTTGTTTCAATTGGATTTTTAACGATTTGACTTTGATTCCGTCAGGAGTTTGAGTCATGCCTACTACCAAAGTGGCAAGATATTGTTTACGGCGGACTTCAGACCCTAAATTTGTTAAAAAAATTATTTCTTGCAAAAACAAAAATAAACTAACATTAATACCAAATATATTTCTTATCTAATCAATTTATTTAATTTGGTTTATTTATCTTTGGATTTTATTTTAAATGGTCCGAAATTTAATTAATTTGGGATTCGGTTGATCCAGTGTCGTTTTTAAATTAATTATTTATTAATCTCGTGGAATGACTCCGTATAGAAATTTCAGAAAATAATTTCGATCAAAAGTATATTAAAATTTAAATTGTGGGTAAAATGACTTTATGCTTATACCTAAGATATTTAATTTCTATATTATAATACATAGGATAAGGCAAATAAAAAAATTTAACCTAATTTGTTGGGTCTTATAATCAATCACATGAAAAGCATATTAGTAATGCAAACTATTATAGATAATAAGGAAGTTGCTAGGATGCATAATGCCCAAATTCGTCAAGAAGAATAAGTCCCTTCCATTCTTAATAAATAAACTAATAATGTATATAATAATAACATAAGAAAACATAAAAAAACATAAAAAATTAAAAAATTATCAACGCTTAATTTAATATTACCGTCGCAAAATATTTTACCAACTCCATTTTGCCGACCTTTGAATAAGCGTCAGTAAATATTACCGACCCATAAATGTGCCGGAATGACCATTTTAAGGTGCATTAAGATCATCCGAGGATGATCATGATCTGACTATTACAACTGATTATACATTTTTAATAAAGGAAAATGAAAATAGATAAATCAATTAATTTTACATGATCTGATGACTATTTTACATGTTATTTTCTACATCATATTGAAAAATAAATTAATTTTAAACATGTTGCAAGAGGATATCCAAGAAAATACAAAACAATATTTTACATTTATCAAAACTAAGAAAGTCAATTTAAACCAATTAGTGGAGTTGAAGGGGGAAAGAAAACAAAGAAGAAATAGAGAGTGACATGGTTCCATAAAATATTTAATTTTCACTGTCTTTCCACCCACCATATTCCTCACCATCAGTTTGGTGTTGTATCTGAGAAAATAGTACACACATTACAAAGCAAATCAAAAAATCATCTATCAAATGATAAAAAGACTAGAGAAATTGAAAGTGAATTCCAATTTAAGTTCAAATTCCAATTCCAATATTGCTATAAGACTTTATTTGAATGATTTCAAAATCATAGAAAATCCACAAATGCTAAAGAGAAGAAAGAAGTTACCTTTGGGGTAAATCTTATGCCAACTTGAATTTCCCCACAATAACTTTGGTCACACGAAACCACACTATACTTACGCGGGTGCATTTCCGCAACACCATTATTTTCCACACCCATCGCCAAAAGGTCTTCCAAGTATACGCTGCCAGTAGAAAATAAAGAAACAATGAAATCAAGAAAATAAATAAAAATATTAATTGAAAACCATATATGTATGTTCCTTACGTCGCTTGGCCAAGAGCGTCATCCGCGGAGAATGTGTCTTTATCCATTACCGTCAGGATGAGCTTGTAGTTATTGTCTCCACCAGGGTACTCCACCCTAAAACTGAATTTTTCATTCCATTCTGGATTACTACCTGATCCTGTATCATAATATTAGCAGGGTGTTCTATTTTATCCTTTAAAAAAGAAGTTTATAAATGAAATGGCCTAAATATGTGAAGTCTTTTTTAATCGAGATTGCTATTCATTTATACTTTTGGAACCCATAAAAACTAGGATTTCAGCACCATGCAACTGTCACTGTTTTCTTTTGCAGATAAGAATACCACAAAATAATTCAATTTTGAATGGATGTGTAGTTTGTATAAGTTAGAATCATTGAATTTTTTAAAACTTTCTTTTCCCTAGCAAAAGACCAAAATGGTAAGCTCATTGCATTATTTAGTCACATTAAACCTGGACATAAAAGAAAACAAATAGAAAATACTAGTGTAAAAATAGCTAATAGCGAAAGAAATTAGCAAAGATTTTTCTTTTACGTTGCGATTGACTAAATAAAATGTAATTTTAATAATAAAGTGTCGGGAGAAATGACGACGGAAGCTATAGAGACGGTCCAACCACTAATTGTATAAAGTATTCTTTGAAATACTTGTCATTTAATACTTTATACAATTATTTTGGGTTAAAAACGGATTTATGTAAAGGATGTATTGCGCTTAAACCAATAAAAAAAAATATTATCTACTAAAATTGTATATGTTTAATCTTTTATAACTTCAATAAATACAAAATTTAAAAAACCGACAGTGTGGAGATAGTAAGGAGAAAAGTGCACGAACCTCGTGCAACACTGCTGTTGCGTTCTTGAGTCTTATATTTCATCACCACGTACGGATCTATTCCACCACCTAATTCCACCAAAATAGCAAACAAGTTCAAGCATAAATATTTCATCATTGTCACTCTTTTCTAATAAATATCTTTTAATATCGTTACTTTAAAATGTAGAGTTTCTCCATTACAAATAATGAAAACAACTTTATACAGTTTTTTAAGTTCGATTTTAACTGAAAGGTTCTGTCCAAATCTACAAATGGAACACCAACAACTTAAACCAATGGACCTCGACTCTCGATTATGCAAGAGAAGACCAACAACCAAAATGAGAATTGCCGAATTTGAAGCTGATAACTCTTTTCCAACTCCCTACATGATTCTTAAACCTCCAAAACCATTTAAATATCAAGACTCGATTAAAGAGCTTGATTGAGGCCTCCAAAACCATTTAAATGTCCATTGATTTCGTAAGAATTCGGACTATGTTGGTATGATCCCAATATTTTTTAATCCCTTTTATCAGATTCATCCTCAATTTTTCACCCTTTGAGAAGTCTCAATCTGTTCATCGGTATCTGAAAATTGAATGGGAAGGGTTTGTCTGAAATTACCTCTCTATCATTTTAAACTCCAAATTTCTTAATTGGTGTTAGGATTATAAGTTCAAATTTCTTAATTGAAACTGTCATTTTATCATTGCTTATTATTTGAATCAGGGCAGGGCAGGGCAGGGCAGGGCAGGGCAAATATGTATGTTTCATAATACTTTTTCTAAAAAGCATTTAAAAATAATTTAAAGATTCTCAATCCTATTAAATTAATATAAACATGCTTAGGTTGATTTATCAAAATAAGAATCAATTCATTAAAATAATTCTTACTTTATATTTTAAAATATAAATGTAAAAAGATACATTAGTAATTTAAACTAGTAATGGCAAATAATCATATACTTTTCATCAATAAAATTTTCTAAAAAATAAATTAGTTATAAAAAAATCTATATCAAACACGCTACTAAAAGTTCTCAAATAATTTAATAAGAAAAGTCAAAGTAATAATAGTTTGTTTTTTATAATTACTAAAAAAATTTTTAAATGTTTCAAAATTTACAGGATGTCACTGGTTAAAGGATTTTACAAATATTATAAAATATAAATTTATTTTAATATTTTTAACTGACTTATTTCAAAAAAAATATTATAATATAAAATTATTTTAATATTTTATTTGTTAATTTATAAAGATTAAAACATATTATATAGGATTAAAACAAAAGTAATTTATTTTTAAAAAATATCAAAATTTTAAAAGTAAAAGTGCTATTACTTTTATTTAATAAGGAAGATACATTGAATTAAATAAAAAAATTTAAGTTATAAATTAATTTTAAAAAATTAATAATTTTTTTAAAATTTTTGATCAATTTTTTGGGATAGAATCCTCTGCAACCCAAAAGGTGATGTGCCCTATCAAAAGAGCTAGATGTGATTTATTTATTTTTTTATTCACATTCACAAGGGATCTAAGTCCAATTTTGTTTGTAAAATATAATTAACAAATGAAAAAATAAAATATGTACCAAATAATAAAAACTCAAATTAAACATTGGAATCATGATGAGGGGTGGATCTTAATTTGTATAAATTTTGGGTAGATCCATCAAATTGAACACAGATGAAATTATTTCTTGATGTGATTCAACAAAAGATAGACAATCATCTTTTGAGAGTTTCAATTCTTCAAACAAATGGTGAATAAAAATAACATATTTAAGGTAAAGGATCTAAAGGTTCTTTAATGGTGAAAGAGATAGATAGATAGATACATGTATAATGAATGGTCTAATCAAAGAAGAAAACAAGGAGAGAAAGAGAGAGATTCATACCAAAAATTTCATTGTTCTTCAAACCCTTTGCATTCACCAGAAGCACCTCCATTATGCCGATCGCCATCTCGCGTTTCACAGACAGCCTTCTGAAATCGCGGTCTATGGAGAGAGAGATATAGAGAGAGAAGAAGAAGTTGTCAATAGATAGATTTAAACTAGCTCAAGTGGCATTTTATTGTTAAAACTAAAGCAAACGTGTTGTACTAAGACAAAGACGGTCATAAATATACACCTAATAGTCCCAACCAACTAGAGGCCTGTTTGATTCACCTATATTTTTCAAAGATTTATTGGCTCATTTACAATAGCAACTTATTCTTGGAAAATAAATGAATCAAACAAGCACAAAGATTGTAAGTTGAAAAGTTCAAAGAGTTTGGGCTTTTTTTATTGGAATGAATACCATCACGATCTTGCTCATTTTGAGCTGTTTTTGGTTATTTAAATAAACATTCATTTATTTTTAAAATGTTGAATGATTTTATTAATTTTTTGTTTTTTTTATAAAAAGATTTAAATATATAAAAGAATAATATTTTGTTTAATAAATTAAGTAATATAATTAATAAAAGAGTAAAAATAATACTTGATTATAATTAAAAATAAATAAATTTAAACCAAACCAAAAGTATGTGAATACAGTTTGGGATTATTTATCAAAGATTTATTTAAATAAATTATTTAATGTTTGAGAAGTAATTTTAAGAAAGATGATTTATTTTATTAAGATAATTTAAAGGGTAGTAAAACCTGTATAAATTAATAATCTCGATAAAATTAATAATTTGTTCAGTCCCAAACTTGGGACCAGTACAAAATTGGATCTCAATCGATAAAATAATAAGATAATAATTTTTTTAAAATCATATCACTAGTGAAAAAGGATTCTATGGAGACCATTTCCACTCATTGGTTTAAACACCAATCGATATTATGAAGATAATAACGATTGATTTGAAAACCAATCGTTATTACCTTCATAATACTGATGACGTTTAAACCAACCGGTGAAAGACCATATAGAACACCGATTGGTTTAAAAACTAATCGATATACTCCTAATAAAACCCTGCGAAAAACTGGCGCGTTTATGAAGCATTGGTACCGATTGGTTTCTTTACCAATCGGTGAAACCCCTTTAATACTGATTGGTTGTATTTTCAATCGGTGGTACCTTAAGTTATAATACTGATTGGTTGCATTTCTAATAAGTGGTACATTAAGCTATAATACCGATTGGTTGCATTATCAATCGGTGGTACCTTAAGCTATAGTACCGATTGGTATTTCTATCAATCGGTATTTCCTATAAAATACACAAAACAACACTAGAGCTTTCCCTACTCCCAAGATTCGATTTCTTCTTTTCCTCTCTTCATTCCGCCTGCGCACTAACGTCCCGAGAGTTTCCGTCGTTCAAGATCCAGCATCCAAGATTCTGATCAATAAGATCTTCCTCCTTCCCTAGATCCATTTCCTTCTTCTTCATTTAGATCCGTCCAAGATTCATCTTCTGCACATCTTCGTTTAGGTCTTTTCTACAGATTGTCGCCCTCCGCCATCTCCTGCACATCTTTGCCTCAAGTCTCAAAGTAAAATCTTCTTTGCCGCAAATTGATATATACATATATATATATAGGTTTATGTTTATGTTTAATTAGATTTTGATATGCTTTTAGGTTTTTGATCTGAAATAGCTTTAATTAAACTAGACTATGATGAGCTACATGATCAATGCAATATATAGTTTGCTTATATTCCTAATTTCATGACTTAGATGTAATAGATGTTCATTTCCAATTTAATGGGATGAGTTTTGATTATAGAATTTCATGAATTATTGTGTAATATTTTATGATTTATTGTGTAAAATTGGTTGACTTATAATTTAATTACTTATTGTGTAAACTTGATTGAAGTTAATCTAGATGAATTGAAAATCATTTTATAAATGAACTTAAGTGTGCAAACTTCTTTTCTATTCATGAAATGAGTTTCAATGTTGTCAAGTTATAGTTCAACATAAATGTTGCTTAATAGTAGATGATTTATTTTGTTCATTCTATGTATTTTTGGTTACGTGGTTGTTTAAGGGTTTTAATTAGGAGATAAATATTTTGAATCCTTGATTGAAGTGGGAGGAGTGCTAGATTGAGAAGTTGTTGAAGACGCTTTCTTCCTCGCACGACTTGAGTTCTTCTTCTTCATTTTGGACCGGAGTTGTTCTTCGAATTCAGGTATTTAAACAAAAATTCTTAGGTCATAGTTAAAATTGCTAAAATATTATGTTATGATATTGATTTAGGTTATGGTATTTGATTTAGGTTATGATATTGATTTAGGTTTCGACATGATTTAGGTTATGATATTACTTTTTTTTATAAATATGGTTTTTTGATAGATATTGATTTAGGTTTTGACATTGATTTATGTTATGATATGACTTTTTGATAGATATGACTTTTTGATAGATATTGAATAGGTTTTGACATTGATTTAAGTTATGATATGCCTTTTTGATATATATGAATTTTTGATAGATATTGATTTAGGTTTTGACATTGATTTAGGTTATGATATAGATTTTTGATAGATATGACTTTTTAAAATATATTTAGGTTTAGATATAGATATCCCTGATAAAATAAGGAAAAAGTATACGGAAAAAGATCGATATCTTCCGGAATACATTCAAGGAGTCGATTATTTTCTTAGTTTCACTATGAGTTTTGGCCGAGTTACCAATATTGCATGTCCATGCATTAAATGTGGTAATAGAGAATATTTTGAAAAACAAGGCATAGGAAAACATTTGATTTTGTATGAAATAAGGAAGAACTATACATTTTAGAATTGTAATGGAGAAAAACGACGACACAATGATAGTATTGCTATACAGATTGATAGTAGTACTAATGTACAAACTGAAGAAGATAATTTGAGACAACTTCATACTGATGTTACAGTGGATATGAACTCGAATCGCAATGATTTTAATGGGAATGTTTGTATGAGAAATATCATAAACGATTTCTATCCACGTGGTGTTGGTGCATCAAATGCGGGTCTTATGGGGAATATTGATTCGAATGATGATGAGACAAATGAGGATGCTAAAAAATTCTATAGACTCTTAAATGAATGTAATAAAGCGTTATATGAAGGCTCTGGAATTTCAAAGACATCAACATTATTAAAATTACTCCACCTCAAGAATATTGAGCAATTTCTAAAGTCTTTATTTAACATGTTGTTAATATTGTTAAAGAAAGAAATATATTACCGGTGAATTTCAATCTTCTCGATTCATATTATCATTCTAAGAAGTTTCTTACAAATGTTGGTCTTTCTTATGAAAAGATAGATACCTGTAAAAATAGTTGTATACTATATCAAAAAGATGATAAGACTTTGAATTATTGTAAAGTGTGTGGAATTTCTCGATGGAAAAGTGAAAAATCGAGTGGAAAAATTACCCTCAATAAGGTGCTACATTACTTACCACTAACACCGAGATTGTAAAGATTATATATGTGTTCTAAAACTTCTCCTTTAATGACATGTCACAAAGTACAATGATTGATGATGAAGTTTTACGACATCTCGCTAATTCTTTGGCATGGAAATCATTCGATGAAGATTATCCTGATTTTGTAGTTGAGCCTCGTAATGTAAGACTTGGTCTCGCAAGTGATGGATTTCAACTGTTTGCAAATGGAAAGACATCGTATAACATTTGGCCTGCGATCCTCATTTTTTTATAACCTTCCTCTGATACTTTGCATGAACTCTTCTAATTTTATACTATCCATGTTAATTCTGGATCTAGAGAGTCCAAGCAATGCAATTGATGTATTTTTACAGCCGTTAATTGATGAATTAAGTGAGTTATGGAGTACCGGAGTAGTAACTTATGACGTCAGAACTTTAAATTGCGTGCTAGTTTAATATGGACAATAAACGACTTTTTTTATTATGCAAACTTGTTTGGATGGAATTCAAAGGAAAAAATAGCATGCCTATCTTGTAATAAGAACACTTGCTCAATGATATTTACAAATGGTAAGAAAGAGTGTTATATTTGTCATCAACGATTTCTCCCACCCATTCATAAATTTTGTAGACAAAAGGAATTGTTCGATGACACTATCGAATCGATAAGTGCACCTCAATTATTATCGGGACGTGAGATTCTTAGACAAGTACGCGATTTGAAAGGTAGAGTTCTCACTCGAGATTCCACTAAAAGGAAAATGTGAATTACCTTATTAGGAAGATTTATTGTTGAGACATAATTTAGACGTGATGCATATTGAAAAAAATATATGTGATAGTGTTCTTGGAACCATTATGGATCTAAAAGGAAAGACCAAAGATAATTTAAAAGCACGTCAAGATTTGGAGCTCATGAATATACGTCATCATTTACATGTAGTTGATGTGAGGGGTGTTCTTCAATATCCAATCAGTCCTTATGCATTGCCTCATGAAAAAAATTGAAGTTGTGTCATTTTTTAAGAGACTTAAAAATGCTAAAAAGGCTTTGCTTGAACATTGGAGGGTGTATAAATGTCAAAGATTTAAAGATTTCCGGATTAAAAAGTCATGATTGCCATATTTTACTAGAGTATCTTATTCCGCTTACGACACGTGATTTATTTGAGGATGAGGAATATGAAGCTCTTGTTGGCCTTTCAAAGTTCTTTCAAATGTTGTGTTCTAAATCACTATTGAAAGCCAACTTGGAGAAACTTCATAATGATATTGTTGTAACACATTGCAAGTTAGAAAAAATATTTATGCCCATATTTTTTGATATTATGATACATTTGTCTGTTCATTTAGTAATGGAGGTTTTGATTGGAGGGCTGGTTCAATATAGATAGATGTATCTGATAGAACAATATATGAGAACTTTGAAAGGATATGTTCGAAATAAATGTCATCCTAAAGCATCAATTAGTGAGAGTTATCTGGTAAATGAAAGTATCAACTTATGTATTACGTATTTTAAAGATTCATCAGTGCACATGTCACCCCAACCACCGAGTTCTCTTGCCATATTTTCATTTGTTGAGAAATTAACATCAGGGAGAACATACATTTACGAATCAGATGATCGAGAATTGGCTCATTCATATGTATTAAAAAAATGGGAAGAAGTAGAGCTATTTTATCGATATGAATGTTCTCAATTTGAATATGTAGCAAGTATATCCAATAATTCTTAGGTGGTCGATGCGATAAAGAATATAACAAATGGTTTAAAAATAGAGTGAGTTAACTATTGTGAAATTTTTTGACAATTTTCTTAAGACGGTTCTAAATATCATTATCTGTAAATTTTAAAGGTTCAACAATTTTTTGACGAAAGAGAAAAAAGTATAGACCTACAAATGTTAGGAACTAGTCTCACACAATATGCATCAACTTTTATTTGGTGTAAAGTAAATGGATAAATTCACTACTAGAAGATATGACCGTGGATTGAAGACTCTATATAGTGGAATACTCGTGATTTGTTATCATTGCACGGAAACACGAAATTATTATGGTGTGCTTACAAATATATTTGAAATGCAATACCTTAGTGGTAAACGAATTGTCGTATTTAAGTACATTTGGTATGATGTGCATTCTGGATCTACAAGACTTCAAATTGAAAAATACGGATTTGTTAGCCTAAATTGTAAATGAAAGTCTCAATATCAAAATGAACCGTTTTATATTGGCAACCAAACAAAACAAGTATTTTATGCAAAGACATCGGTAATAAACATGGTTGGGATATTGTAACAAAGATAAATCCTAAACAATCAAATGTATGATATTACTATTGTTCAGTATTATTCAAATGTTAATGTTTAAATATTTCTTTCAGGTATAAATGGCACCTTCTAAGAGCTTTCATCTAGGATATTTACAGTCACAACTCAATTTTCTTCTGAAAAAAATAGAAATACGGGTGACTCTTCATCGCATACTCTAGTAAAAGATCTTCTTGAGGATGTGCAAAATCTTGCTGAGCCCACACCATCTACTAATGAGGATGTGCAAAATCTTGTTGAGCCCAAACCATCCACTAATGAAGGTAATACATAGTTTTTCAGCTCCCAAAGAAGGTGAGGAAGTAACAAAAACTTTGAATTGGTCAAATTGACGACTGATGGAGAAAGGGTGTGGGTCACATTTGACCCAATTGAAATGAAGTTGTGCTGCAAAATAGGGGCTTATGGTGTCGGCATTTGGGAGGCACTATTCAAGAGAATAATATTATTTCACATTGCACGATCCATTGGCGCCACCTCACCCCCACCACCTTAGATAATTTGTGGCAGTCCGTCATTGTAAGTTAATTGTTTTTAATATACATTTCTGTTTGAAATTAACCATTTGTTTCTTCTATTTCGTTTTATTTTAGGATAAATTTGATTCAGATGATATTGAGAGTTATCGAGACGAAGCCTTGAAACATGAAGACGAGGTGGGAGGATTATATGTATGAAATAAATGCTAACAAGATAAGGAAGCACGATGGAAATGTGGAAACAATCAGGACGGATAAGCCTAATGAAATGACCCAACAAGATTGGGAGTGCCGACTTGAAAATATTATTTTACCGATAAATTTCAGGTTTATTCTTTCAAATTTTGTACTTAATATAACATTTTGAATCTAACATTATATATATATATTAATTGCATAAACGAAGAAAACAAAAAAAATCAAAATATGCACATTGGTCTAGTAGCAAATCATTTACACAGTTGCAGTAAAAAAGGTAAGACTTATTTTTAAACTTTGCTTTCAAATAAATTAAAATTGAACTTTACAATATTAGAAAGTGCAAGAAGATCAACTCCAAGCTATGAAGATTTCTTTTTGGCGACTAGGACCAAAAGAGTTAAAACTATTGATCCACACGTACAGGAGAAAGTGGCAAGTATAAAATATGTTTACTTTATATTTTATCCATTAATGGCATTAAAACTAAGACATATGCGAGTTAAATGTCCCGACATTTCTAATATCGATTTAGTTGAAGGAGTTTGTGGTCCTCAAGACAAGAGAACATTATTGGGATGAGATCAATTTTAGCTTTCCAAGTTCAAGGGCCAGCACAGTCCATAAAATAACTACGTCAGGACAATGTGACAATGCAAAAAAGACTAGATGATATTGAATGGACGATGAGGGCCAAGAGGGCCAAGATGGAAAATAGGTTGAGGGTTGATATGGAAAAGAAGATGAGGGTGGAGAGAGACGAAATTATGCATCTTATATCATAGTTTATGTTTGTTGGTGCATCAATAGATCCTACATTGTTTGCACAATTTACTAATATTGGCGGTCAATCATCAGGTCAAGGGTCATCCACAACAATTTCACCCATGCAGCTACAACAACAAGACGATGATGATTCTAGGGAAGACGCAAATTAAATAAGAACTTTTGTTATAATTTTGGTTCAATTTCAAATGTTGGTGTAGTACTTTAATTATGTGTTTGTTTAAGAACTTCTTTTGTATGATTTTGGTTCATGTTGGTGTAATACTTTGATTATGTGTTTATTTAAGAACATTGGTTATGATTTTGGTTCAATTTAGGGTTTGATTTATGGTATTGTAATTTTCAATTTTATATTAGGTATTGCAATATTATTTAAATTTATATTTTTAATTATATAGGTACTCCACCAATCGGTACAGCCTTATGGAGAAGCATCGATTGGTTGATTGACCAATCGGTATAGGCTGTGTGGAATCATCGATTGCTCATTCAATTAATCGGTGATTTTCTATAAGGTTGTACCGATTAGTCACTCCACCAATCGGTACAACCTTATGGAGAAGCACCGATTGGTTATTAATCAATCGGCGTTACCTAATAAAGTAACACCGAGAGAGCTTCTATCGATTGAGATTGATTAGAATAAAACCAATCGGTATTGGCTTATACCGATAGGTAAACAAGTTAGTATCGATTTATTTACCGATCGGTATAGAGCCTTTTTTTACTAGTGTATTAATCCCATCGAAACTATAAATTAATAATAACTAAAAGATTTCAAATTCTAAGATTGTCTACTAAAAAATAATTTATAGTCACTTTTTTTTTTTGATAAACTCCAAATCTATATTGAGTTCATCTTTAAATCTCCTCATTGCACTTAAGAGTTGGGGCATTATCTTATTGATCATCCTCAACTTCTCCATCAACCGGATTTTGAATGGTATCCTCCATAATTTCTTCAATGCTTTGAATCTCGTAACATTTATTATTTTCACCATAATAATCTATCAAGTGATTCATATCCATTTTGTGCCAATAATGCATACTCGTAATCAAGTTCTCAAGCTCACGAATATCTTCTCCAGAATTTACATCGTTTAAATTACTTGAACTAGTTGGATTCGCAAAACGAATTTTGCAATGTCGAAAGATATTTGTTATGGCCTCTTGTTGCATATTTCTCCCAACTGAGACGACCAAATTGATAGCATCTAAAACATTAATCTTTTCCGGAGAAGAAATGTCCAACTCATATTACCAAATTGATAGCATTTAATGTACTATGATTGGTACCATGTACCAACTTTTTGATATCATAAACTAACATTTTAGTTATTAAAAAATAATGAACTTGACAAATTCAATTAATTTGTGAATTTATCAATTATTTTGTGAATTTACATTCATAGAACGTGCCTTGGAAATTATTTTTTTAAATATTTTTCATCTCTAACTAATATACATGGTAACTAGTACATGAAAATTTAAAAGTCATACGTAAACCTCTTTAAATTAATAAATTGTTAATTTATATCGCTAAATTAGTAAAATATCTTGGTCCAAACATTATTAATTTATAGAGATTTTATTGTATAATGATAAAATAATTATTATTTTTTGTAAATATAGGATATTTTAGTCCTTATTTAATGAATTGAGTGATGTGATTGATGAAAGTGTGAGTGAAGTGTTCTTTAATTATGGTTGAAATTCTTTTATAAAAAAAAGTGTTCTCTTTGGGTTTTTTAAAAAACCCAATCAAAATCAATTTCCAATCAATCACTTCTCAACAATCATATCACTTATTTTATTAACCAAAATACTAAATTATCCTCTATTTTAAATTATTATTATTTATTTTATTTATATATCAATATCCTTTAAGTTTTTTTTACCAAAAATAATTATTACATCTTTAAAATCATCATCAATCATTATTTTTTTCATTCTCTAGGTTTTTAAAAAATAGCAATCCAAACAAGGCCTTAGTTTATTTTTAAAAAAAAATTGAGTGCCGATGATTTTGATTTTGTGACTTTTTTTTTTAAGGACATAAACAAAATATTAATATATATAGTAATAAAATAATATATATTTTTTTTTGGCAAGGGAGGGTATGTTAATAATTTGATTAACAAATTTATTGTTATAATTGATAAATAATGAGAATGAAATAGTATTTTTATTATGATTGAATTTAAAAAAAAAAATTAAACAAGGCATAATTAATATACCCTTGAACATGAACATGAACATGAGCTAGATATACTCTTGTTAAAACATAACTCAAAGCTAACCACAAAATATAAAGTCAAAATTATTTTGAGAACAAATATTAGATGGGAAATAATTTTAATTTTTAACCTTTTTTTATTATATTCTCCTTCTCTGATTCTAAATAATCTTTTAATAATAATTTTATATTTAAAATTCATTTCAAATGTATAATAAATATATTTTTAAATCTAACTTTAATTTTTGTTAATGTTAAAGATATTAGATTAATATTTGTGTGAATATTTTAAAGTTATGTTAAATTTATTTTTTAAATTTTTTTATTATCCAAACGTATGTACTTTTATAACTAGCTCAGTTAAATGTATGTTAATAAGAATTTATTTAAATATATATACTATTAAAATTTGTTCATCTAGACTCTCTTAATAATCATGATTAATTTGTTTTTAAAAAAAAATTAATATTTATTAATTTAATATTTACTTTTTCTTTATTTTTTTTATTAATTAATTAATCTATTTATCTCCTTTTATTATTTATTTATCTATTATTTTTTTATTAATTAATTAATTAATCCATTTATCTCCTTTTACTATTTCTTCTTTTGTTATTTAATTATTTTATTTTTATTTTTCTCTTATTTTCTTTTTTACTATATCAACATAAATTATTTTAAAATTATTTAGTCTCTTAATACTTTAATACTTAAATATTATAATGTATAAAGTAATTTAATATTTATTATAATATTTAATTAACTAGTTTATAGAATAATATATTTATTTATCTTCCCGTGTGATTTTTACTTAAATTTGCATAAATATGACGAGTACATGATCTGTGTTCAATTTGTAGAAGAACAGTTTGCACTATAAATAAAATTCTTTGAAAAAAGATTATACAAGTAATTATTTAATAAAAATACTTAAGCAAAATATGAAAATATTATATTATCAAAATAACGAACTATTTTATACGTTACAATATTTAAGAATTAGTCCCCATAAGAGACCAACTAATTTTAAAATAATTTATGTTGATATAGAAAAAAAAATAATAAAAAAAATAAATAAAAATTGAATAACCAAAAAAAATAATAATAATAAAAAGAGATAAATGAATTAATTAATTAATAAAAAAGAATTAGACAAATGAAAAGAAGAAATAATAAAAAGAGATAAATAGATTAATTAATTAATAAATATTAAAATTTTAAAAAACAATTAACCATGGTTATTAACGGAGAATAGAAGAGTCAGTTTTTAATAGTTTATACGTTTAAATGAATTTTAATTAGTTAATATGTGTAACTAAGCTAGTTATATAAGTACATATGTCTAAATAAAGTTTTTTTTTTCTTAAATGTTTATATTAATTAAATACATTTAACATTTGTTATACCATTGGTTTTTTAATAACAAAGACCATATTATGCTCAAGACCATATTATATGCTTGGTATGAATTCATTAGTTTTGAATTAACAAATTATTTAATACAAAATTTTAACAAAAACACTTAGATTTTGTTGTCTTAAAGTATGTGACAAATCTATTTCTCTAATTTTATTTTAGACAAACTTATTATTTAATATCCTCATTTTTTTATATATAATGAGAAATTTGACGAGATGACCCTACAAAGGAACTAAAATGAGCGGGTGACCAGCGCATAATTTTAAATGCGCCGGTGACCGCTTCATATTTTTTTGAAGAAATTTCCTCTGTCGCGAGACGCAACTGGATGCCCTGTGAAAAGTCTACATTCGCGAGACGCGAATTTTTTTTAAAATTTAAAAAAAATTGAAAAAATTTGCGTCTCGCGATTGCCGATTGCCTCTCGCGAATGCCGGTTGCTTTTCGCGAATGCCGGGTGTGTCTCGCGATTGTGGATTCTTCACAGGGCATTCAGTTGCGTCTCGCGACAAGGGAAATTTCGTCAAAAAAATATGAATTGGTCACCAACAATTTAAAATTATGCGCTGGTCACCAGCTCATTTACCCCTATTATGTGAGTCATTTCGTCAAATTTCCCTATATAATAGCCTCATCTATATAATCTAAATTTCAAGTAAGTGAACATCGAGAACGTCAATGACAAGACAGACATGTTGATTTGTGGAAGTCTGCATTGTTAATAAACTCTACAAAAGTGAACCATCAAATTAAGTGTCCAATTGTAAGAATCGGTTTAAGAGATCAGAATATCACGAGTTCGATTTTAACTCAAAACGTTTTGAATAGAAGTGAGGTTATGACTATGGGGTGTCATGTTAATTCTTCTTAATTAGAAAAACACTATACACAAGTTAATTAGAATTTGTTGGGGGTTATGATTATGCAGAGATAGACAGTGTGAGGCAAAAACTTAATATTTTTTCCTCTTCATAGTAAAGTCAAGTGACAACTGAAATAGACGTAACACTTTTGAATGAACCATTATAAATTTGTGTTTTTTATTTCTTTATTTTCTTATGTTTTTTTTTGTGTCTTTATTTAAATAATAAATAATGTTTTTTTCTCCTTGGGTTATTGGGATCCATCCATGTAAGCTTGCCTCACATGAAAAATCGAAGAGAACGCAAAATCATTTTAGCAGCTTTTTCTACCATTTCGATCTATTTTTTTCATACGTAATATGGCTTGAACGGTTGAACCGGATTAAAAAAGAACTAACTAATCTAGGCCCTAGGGAAAGCATAGTCAACACAAATGTCATAGGTGATTAATTAGTCCGATGTTTCAGGCAAAATCAATTCCTAGGATGTGACAAGTGGTGCGTACAAGGACCGGTACATATTCACGTACATATTCACGGGACTGAACTAACACGTCTGTGGCCCAGTCCATAAAAGTCCTGCAGACTTGACATCACTTGTGTGACCAGCCCTTAAAGGTTATGCACATCAAGAAATTGTTTGAGGAAGTGGTTTTTTGAGTTTTATTTGGGTTTTATAAAAAAAAAAACTTGTTTGATTAAAAGAATGATTAAAAGAAGGAAAAAACTGGTTTTTAAAATTTGAAGACTAATTTGTTCTTTGACTTTAAAAGATATGGTGTAGGTGAGAGAATAATGGTTTAGAGAGAAGATAAAATTAGAGGATAGTTTTAGTATTTAAATAATAAAATTATTTGATTTGATGTTTGATAAGATGTTTGAGTTTTGAGATAAAAATTGGGTTTTATCTAAAAAAAACTCCTTCATCAAACAAGACCCAAGAGGGCGAGTTGGAAACCTACCCAAAAAAGAATTTAAATAATAATAAATAATTTTCTTTGTTTTAATAATATTACTTCCTAATTTTTTATTTATTTTTAATTTAATTTACTATTTGTTTATTTAATTTTTAAAAAACAATCCAACTTAACTTTATCAACTCATTTTATTTTAAATGTTCTCGTTATTTTTTTTAAGTTCACCCAACTCAGATTTATGAATCCATCTCTATTTATTTGATATTATCTCCATTTTCAAGTATATCACTAGTCTTCTTTCTTTAGTGTTAATCTTCAAACGATTATATAATATGGTATAACTTTTTTTTTTTAAATAAATATTATATATAAATTCATGTAATTATTATTTGTTTTATTGGATACCAAGTTATTATTTTTAATATATAATTTTTTTAATTAGTAATTATATAAAATAATATCAAATAAATAATAATTTTGAGTTTGATTTATAATAAAAATAACTTTATCATAACAATCCAATTTGTTTATCCTTATTTTAAAAATAAATGTAAATGGATATCATGTAAATACATTTTAAAAATATATTATTATTTGGGCTTTTATTCAAGATTTTAGATCTCTTTTTTTAAACCTTAAAATTTGGAAGTTTTATTGTTAAAGATATACAAAATAAGATTTTGTCTTAACGGTATTTGATACCGTTAATTTATTATTTATGTGATATTTATAAATAAATAAATAAGTAAAATATCTGTGTCGGTAGTCAGGGAATTGATAATTTTGACTACTGATTCTCTAAAATTCGGTAGTCAAAATATTCAATTCGCTGAGATTCGGTACTTAAATTAGTGACATGAATATTTTATTTATTTATTTATAATTTTTTCGTAGATAATTAGTTAACGATGTTTGAAACCTTAATATGAAACATTATTTTGTATAACTTTAACAATAAAGAATTCTTAAATTATGAAATTTGAAGGAAGAAATTTGAAATCACAATTGACTAAAGTAAGGAGTTTCATTTTAACAATTCGACCATTATTATTAGTAATGTATATAATAAATTAATAATTTAAAAAAAAATGAATTTAAAGTTTATACATGCAAAAAAAAAAATAGAAACTTGAATGGTAAGACTTTTACACTTTATGTTGTATCTCTAGTTTTTTATATTTAATTTAAAAATATTAAACAACATTTCACACCCTATTTCATATAATAATAATAATAATAATAATGCTTAATTTGAATTTGCTATGTTTGTCAGGTCGAGAGTAATGCTTAATTTGGATATATATGTGAGAGTAAATGAATACTTTGGTTGGATCGTGAATTGACTCGGTCATAAACTTGAAACGCTTAAAAATAAAATAAAAATGATATATGTATGTTTCGAACTTGCAACTTAATAAAAATAAGTGTAACCCTTTAATCAACTAAAGGCTTGTTCGGATTGGGG